>NC_060272.1:68438399-68710709 GCF_021613505.1 Equus quagga | reverse complement strand
TCTGCTCTATCCTTTGCTCCTATTCTGCTCTATCCTTTACTCCTATTCTGCTCCTGTTCTTTACTCCAATGCAGTATTACCTTCTTCTATTTGCTGAACATACACTACCCATTTTGTCACCTAAGATATTTTTCACAATTTATCAAATAAGACAGAAGAAACTTCAGTTCCTGACTGATGATGAAGAAGTCAAGTCTAGATCTTTCCAATTTTAGGGAGGCTTCTACAGAAGACTATATTTTTCGAAAGAAGCATCTTGACCAATGCTGTCAGTATGCCTACTTTTAGTGATTAAAACTCTGCTTATTCTCTAAGGCTTATTTCACGCCTTATTTACTTCAAAAAGGCTTCAGTAAAAAACACCTCAACCCACAGAGACCATGTCATTTTCCAATAATGTGTTATTTACCATTTGGGCTACCATTTGGAACCTAATTCAGTACTGCCTAATAGAGAGACTTGACGTGGTAGATACTTGTATTTGCACCAAAATGGTGACTTCCCCAGAGGAAGAAGTGATTTATTTTTCCAATGCCCCAGAGAACCAAGAACATTTCTGTTTATATACATAGAAAATGGCTGAGGAAGAGAGAGGTAATTGTCCCCACGATATCCATTCTACCTTTCTTCTTCAGTAATAGAACCCTCAGGGTTAGCAGGGCACATGGCTCCCTGGATAGACTGCACTTACCAGCCTTCCTTTCTTCTGGCTGTGAAATGTGACTAAGTTCTGTCCAATTAGATATAAATGGAAGACTGATAAGAGCTTCCAAAATTATGTCCTCATCCTTATCTCCAGAAACTGTGAATATTACCCTATTTGGAAAAAGCCTCTTTTTTGCAGATGTGATTAAGCTAAGAATCTTGTGGTGGGGAGATTATCCTGCATTATCCGAGTGAGCCCTAAATCCAGTCACAAGCATCCTTATAAGGGAGAAGCAGAGGGATATTTAATGCACATAGAGGACAAGGCAATATGACAACCTTTTGCTGGACAACATTTTGCTAGTTGAAGACATCAGTTGTGTGACTCATGGATCCACACAGCCATCTCAGCAGAAGCCAGAAATAGAGATAGGATTATCCAAGAAAGATCTGTGGAGGACCCTCTTGTCTAATAGTGTAAATCTAGGTGACATAGATAATAGAAGACCACAAGATTTTTGACAATGTTATAACAGCAGAAACACTGCCATCTCAGCCTGAAAGATACAGAGATAGGATGAAATGTAAGAAAGTTGTCAGAATCCTAAAAATTCTACAGGGAGGAAACAGGCTGATAAAACTATTCAGCTACAAATATATGCTACCTTTCAAGAAAACAGGAGATGACTCACAGTAGAAGCACAGGTACAGAGGCAGAAGCCAGAGCCTTGGGCACAGAGGCTAGATCTTCAAGAGCAGAGGTAGAGGACTGAGCCATGGGTGCAGAGAGCAGAGCTACAGGACCAGAGGGCGGAGCCTGAAGCCACAGAGAATTTTTCTTAGGCCTTGAAACCTCATGGAATTTGCTCTGCTGGATTTCAAAATTGCATGGGACCAGTAACCACTGGACAATGAAGACCATATAGTATTCTAATACCAGTTTGTGAAACAGAAGAGCACACAAAAACTCATGTAAAGTTCTGAAATCATATGTATTGTTGTGCAGTTATATCTCCAAAGCATTAATTTTTTAGCAATAGTCTCCACATTTTCTCATATAAATGTGTTAAATTTTTTTTAGTGTTTGTATTTTTTGGTACCCAAAAGGTCCATCATATTTGACTTCTCTCCATAACCCTTATCCTCACATTCGGACATTGTCATGCAATAGCATTTGTGCTTCTCAAATGTCTTATGTACATGCCTCATTTTTCATATTTCAATATCCTATTTAAAACCTTTGTGGCATAGCCTAATGTGATTAAATAACCTCTAACTTGTCCCAATTATCTCTAAACCTTACAATCCTACCCAGAGAACAGCCAGATCTCTTTCTGAAGCACACTTTTGACTGCCACCTTCAATTGTTTCTCACTAGCTAGATGATAAGGAACTCAAACTCGAATGTACCCTTTAAGAACTTGTATGAGCTATATACCAAAAATGTGAACAGCAATTATCTCTTGGGGTTATTTAGATGGTTAAGTTTTTTCTTCTTTGTGTGTTTTTATATTTTTCAAATTTTCTATAATTAATATACATTATTTTTGTAGGCAATTGTCTTAGTCAGTTCAGGCTGCCATAACAAAATGCCATAACAGACAGGATGACTTAAATGACACAAATTTATTTTCCCACAGTTATGGAGGCTGGAAGTCCCACATCAAAGTCTAGCAGGGTTCAGTTCTTGGTGCGAACTCTTTTCCTGGTTTGCAGATGGCTGCCTTCTCATTATGTCTTCACATGGCCTTTCCTCAGTGCACATATACACACAGAGAGAGAGAGAGTTCTCTGGGGTCTCTTCTTATAAGGACACTAATTCTATCTGTTCATTTAACCTTAATTACTTCCTTAGAGGCCCCATCTCCAAATATGCCCACAATAGGGGTTATGGCTTCAACATACAAACTTTAGAGGGCCACAAATATTAAGTCCATAACATTCTGCCCTTGACCTCCCCAAATTAATTTTCTTTCACATGCAAAATACATTCATTCCATCCCAACAGCCCCAAAAGTCTTAACTCATTCCACCTTCTAGTCCAAAATCTAAAGTCCAAAGTCTCAACTAAATAGCATCTAAATCAAGTCTAAGTGAGACCTGAGGTATGATTCATCCTGAGGCAAAATTCTTCTCTAGCTGTGAAACTGTGAAACCAGATAAATTATGTGCTTCCAAAATACAATGGTGGGAGAGGCATAGGATAGACATTCCCACTCCAAAAGAGAGAAATTGGAAGGATGAAAGGGGTGACAGGTCCCAAGCAAGTCCAAAACCTAGCAAGGCAAATTATATTAGATCTTAAGGCCTGAGAATAATCCTCTTTGATTTGATGCTCCTCCTTCTGGACCTACTGGGGTGAAGACCCTGACCTCACAGCCCTAGACAGTAGCCTGCGTCTCTACGGGGCAAGATTGTAAAAACTCACAGCTCTACCAGGTGGCCCTAGCCCCCAGGATTTGGTAGGAAGTCCAACCCCCAAGGTTCCGGATGGCCTGACCGTCAAGGCTACTGGTGGTAGCAGCCTGCCTTGTTTAAACCTTGGCAGTAGCCCCATCCTTTCAAACCAAAGTGATGACAGGCTTTCCCCTTGGGCCTGTGCACTCTGGGCCAGTGATGGGAGTGGAAGCCCTGATGATCCCTGAATCACCTTTGGGTTCGTGCTTCCCTCTTCCTGAATGATAACGCATATTTGCAGCTGGATAGCCCTATAGTACCATCCTGTACCTTTGGACCAAATTGGAGTTGTCTCTGCTGATAAAATCCCATCTCTATTCCTTGATTTTGCTGAGATGCCTGATTATACTTATGTCTCATACCCATACTAGTCTCCTTATCAAGTGGTTGTTCAGCCACACCCTTAGTGTTCTCTTGAGAACGTATTTTCTCTTTCTTTTTGCAATAAGGATAGGCTGAGAATTTTCCAAATCTTCAAGTTCTGATTCTCTTTTGCTTAACAATCACTTCAATTTATCTCTCTCCTCTTGCATTTTGATACAAATAGTAAGGAGAAGAAAGAAGTGTGCACTGCCAACACTTTGTTTGGAAATCTCCTCAGCTAAATATCCAATTTCATCCTTCGCAAGTTCCTCCTTCCAAAGACACTAGAACACAATTCAGCCAAGTTCTTTGCAACTTTATACCAAAGATTGCCTTTCCTCTGGCTTCCAACAGCACATTCCTTGTTTCCATCTGAGACCTCACCATAACGGTCTTTAAGGTCCACATTTCTACTAACATTCTGTTCCTGATGTTACATATATTCTCTAAGATGATAGAGGTTGGCTCTATAGTTCTCCTCTTTTCTTTCTGAGCTCTCACCAGAATAGGTTTTAACATCCATATTTCTACCAACAGTCCCTTCAGGGCAATCTAGGCTTTTGCTACCACACATTTCAAAATTCTCCAGCCTCTACACATCGCCCTATTCCAAAGCCATGTCTGTGTTTTTAAGCATTTGTTACAGAAGCACCCCAATTCACAGAACCAAAAATCTTTATTAATCTGCTCAAACTGTCATAACAAAATACCACAGACTGGGTGGCTTAAACAACAGAAATTCATTTTCTCAGTTCTGGAGGCTGGAAGTCCCAAACCAAAGTCTGGCAGGGTTTGGTTTCTAGTGAGGGTTCTCTTCCTGGCTCGCAGATGGCCACCTTCTCACTATGTCCTCAAGTGGTCTTTCCTCGGTGCATGTATGCAAAGCAAAAGAGAGAGCTCTCTGGTGTCTCTTCTTATAAGGACAATTCTATCAGATCGGGGCCCCATCTTATGACACATTTAACCTTCATTACTTCCTTAGAGGCTGCATCTCCAAACACAGCCATACGGGGAGTTAGGGTTTCAATCTTTGAATATGGAGAGGACACAAACATTCAGTCCATAACAGCAATAAAAATAAGTGTTATTATTACTCATACTTTCTCTTCTCTACCTGTTTAGGTTTTTTATAGGTAGCGTGAAACAGAAAAAATGACTCAGTGTTATCTTAGCCACTTTAGTCAGGAATATGGATCCTTGAATGTGGTTCTGGACACACATATATCCAGCAACCAGAGTAACTGACTACTCAGCAGCAAGAATCTGTGGCTTCAACACTTCTGCTTCATCACATGATGAATCAGCAACTCTGTCTCTGCCTCTCCTAAAGATCATGCTGACGCTGTCCCTTTGTGTTTGGAGCTTGAACTCCTTGAGAGGATCTGATTGGTACACCGATCAGTAAAGGACAGAGCAATATGCTTGACCACCTGTGAGGCTTTTGTAAATGAAGGCCTTTGGGCTCAGTCTCCATCCTTGATCCAGTAAGCCATGGCCAGGGTAGAAAATCACATGGTGATTGGTATATATGAAACGCTTTAGAGAAAGGCTGTGGGTTTAACAGTCATTTCCCTAGGAGAGGGTAGGGTAACCGGAAATCACTCTTCTTGGTCTGGCCAATATGCAATCCTTCAAGGCCTAACATAAATGCCATATGCTAGCTTATTCCACTCATATTTACTATGTGCATTTATTGTGTTGCAGAAGTTTTGACAATTGTTGGGAATACAATAATAAATAGGTCAAAGTCCTTTCCTTATAAGAGCTCTCACTTTTGAGGGGAGAGACGCACATATTAAAATAATAACTCTGTCACTCATCATGCAAAATGGTTCATCATGAACAGTTCTTGATAGGGTGGTCAGGGTCCCCATAGGTCAGGATGATTAAGGGAAGAGTTAGTAAATACACCACAGGGAGGCAACAAAATAACCAGCCTTTAAAGAATGATTAGCTTTTACCAGGTGGAGAAGGGTGTCTCTGGAGAAGGGAACAGCATGGGCAAGGACTTATAGGTGCAAAACCATATGGTTATTTGGGAATAGAGAGGGTATCAGGGGAATATATACCAGTACACAGGGAAATAACGAAGTAAGGAATGATTGAGAAAAGACTGTAATGTAGTTTAGATTCCAAGGAATCTAGATTTAGTGTTGTAGCTGCAATATTTTCTACTGTAAATAATCTCTTCCTTCCCTGAATTCTCTTGCAGATCAAATGTTATTTGCTATATTGTTGATATGAAGCCATTTACTGGTCTTATCTATTCTAAGGAATATAAGTACATAAAGGGCAGAATCTAGTGATTATTTTCTGTGTATTGATTATTTCTGTGTATTTAAGTGTTTCTTGCTTCTGGAATTATAGAGATAGTATCTTGATAAATCCCATAAAATACATGTGACCTCAGATGTTTCTTCTATTGGTTCAAGATGTGCCAAGAGGAATGGGAGCCATGTCTTGAAAATGCTGATCCAGGGTTAGAGTTATCAACATACCATATTCTTAATTGAATCCTGAAGGAAACCTAAAGTTTCCAGCAGTTATAAAAATCTGTCTCACTGAGAGAAAGGATTCCTTTTTGTAATGCCTTAAAAGGTTTACTGAGAATAATAAGGTTAAATATAACCATAACTAAACCTAAGTGTGGTTTGGCAATGCACATGCAGAAATAGCACCCAGTCAACAATAGAATAATATCACTGCTGACTCTTATGTAATGCTGACAAAGGCAGCAGCTGACAGTGAATATTAGAACTGATGTCAGCAGAAGACGCTGAACTTTAAGTTCTAACCCATCATAGGGGAGATGACTGCATCCTGGAAGTGTATTCCTTTAGAGGAAATGTTTTGTTCAGTCCTTCCAAATTTCAGTTCACCCGGCCATCTGAAGTAATCAAGGTCTTACTTGCCATGAAAACAAAAAAAAAAACAAAACCAAATTCAAAACAATGCAGAGGAAATCATGAAGTGCTTCCTGAGTGACAGGAGAGCCTGTACTGAAGCCATAGGCTCAAGTAAGGCACTTTGGGGAGGGTCTTAGAGATTAGTTCAACACCCTCATTTCCTCAGTTCATCTTCATAGGTGATCTTCAAGGTGGTCATTCTTGTCTGCATCATACAAATGAGAGCTTCAAGACTCAGATTAAGTAACTCACCCCAAGTAATTCTTAAATAAGAGGCAGATTAACCTTCAAATCGTCGTCTCTATGGTTCAGTCATCTCAATGACATTCTCTCAGACACTTTGTTCCTTAACCGACTTTCAGCACATTTTTCAGTTTTTGGCCAGTAAGTCTAAGGACAAAGAATAGAGAAACCATCTGAATTTTTAAATAAAATTTTTCATTTCTAACTCAATATTTAGGACCATTATTTTAATCTAATTTTGACATTCTGGAAATAAGAAATTGACTTTTACTCCTTTTTCTCTTTCTCTTTTCTTTACATATTTTCTTTCTTGTAACTTTTTCATTAATAGATGTTCCAATAGATCTTAAAAACAACAACATTTACAGATGAAACAAGAAGCAAAAAAGAAATAGTCCTTGCGTTTATTCTCAGTTAATATTTAAATTGTGCCAGTAACAAATAAAGTTTGAGCACTGTTCTCACAGAGAAAAGCTATGCTGGGTATGACATCCTTTTATAACAGGCATACCACTTTCTTGAAATATCAGATCACCCACCAAGAACTAGTTTTTCCTCCTAAATATCATCAGTGACCAACATCTTACTTTACTTCTCCATAGCACCAAAACCTGTTACCTGTTCCTTTCTCAAAATGCACTCTTCTCTAGACCTCTACCTGGTTCTTTGCCAGCTCTGCCTTTGAGGGCTTCCCTCCTGACTAAGCTCTAAATGTTGGAGTTCTCAGACTGTCCTTGATAGTCTTCTTTAAATAAAACAGAAGATCTGATCTTACTCCTAAGACTTGAATCATCATCATATATATTTCTAAATTTTTTATTTCTAGCTTGGGTCTTTCTTTTAGACACATAAATACAACTTCCCATTCTATATTTCCTCATAACTGTCTCATGGATACCTTAATTTAATTTAAACTATTGAGTCTAAATTTTGAGTTTTGTCCCCAAATCTGCTTCAGTTCCATAGCTTCTTGTGTCTGTAAATGGCATCTTCCACCCAGCTGCTCCCAACAGCAGTTGAGATGTCAAACCCACTCCACTCAGCCCATGTCTGATCAAACACCAAGCTCTCAATTTACAAAGACTTAGAAAACAATCAGTAGTTGTTTTTCTCACTTAAAATATCTGAAGGTAGGCACTGTTGGCATTGGATCAATGGCTTGATGATTTCAGGACCAGCACCTTCTATCCTTGTTGTCACTTTGTTATAAGATAGTTATCACCACTTTGGGCATTGTATACTTGTTAAAAGCAGCAATAAGAGGGAAAGACATCAGTACCTTCTCTGTAGCTTTGATCAAGAAAGCAAAAGCTTTCCCAGAACTTTCACAGTATTCTTCTGCTGAGGTCTCTCCAGCTAGAAGTTATCGTACCTCTCTTCACTTGCAGATACAAGGGAGCCACAAATAAGCAGCAAAGGAGAGGGTATGGTCAGCCAATCTTTATACACAGATGAGGAAGCCACGGGGCAGATGTCAGGTTCCCATTGAACAAACGCTCTGTTTGATTTTCTTTTTCAAAGGTCTGGTTTTACGTATCTTCCAGCTGTGCAGGATATTCTCCACTTGCCCTCCAGCTCCGCTCTCTGCTCTTCTCACCTGCTCTCTGCCCTCGGAGTCTGAGCACAGGGGTTAATAGGGATGGGCAGAGGGGAACCAGCGGGATTCCTGAGGACAAAAAGAGAGAGGTCTGTTTGGCTCCCTCCACGCTAGACCTGGACTAACTCCACTGCCTTTCTCTGCTCCAGTTTCTGCCAGGCAGCCCTCTTCTACACCTGAGCTCTCTCTGGGTTTGGGTAACTGCTCTCTCCCCTGGCCCCTCAGGCCAACCAGTGGTGATGACACAGCCTCCCATGTTTCCAGTTCTGGCACACTGAGCATCACCTGTTGCCTTCCCTTTCTAGTGTCTTTGAAAAGAACCCCTTCATTAAACCCTCTTCCATCACCCTTTTGGAGTGAGCCATCTGTTTCCTGCCCCATATAGTAATCACTACTGTACCATAGTATTACTCATATTGTTAATGATAACACCACATCCCATACAGAATGAGATGGAGACTGCTGAATGCAGGCACGGGAAAGGCAGCAGCAGATCACCCCACTCTTCACGCCTGCACGTGGGCCTTGCAGGGCTGGGAACTGAAAGAAATGCCTTTGCAGTTCCCTCTCCTCCCACCACATTTTTACAGTCACTAAATGAGTGGGAAATATATCTTCCCAGTAATTTTTCTTCATTTTAAAACATTATCAATTTTTCTTATTCATCAACCCAGCACCTTGTCACCTCGGCTTGTGCACAGGAGAAGCAGGAAAATAGGAGATTTAGCTTGACGTGGGAAGCCGCAAGATGCAGCCAGAGACTGGGCCGAAGTACATCATTTCTAAGGAGCAAATAAACTTCCTGAATGTGTGTGCACAGAAGAGGGCTTTCCTCCCACCTCCTTGGGAATCGAAGAGGATTCCTTTGGAAGCACATGCTTTTCAAAACTTCCTGAAATCTTTGTGATGCTCTTTTCTACTCTTCCCTGCTAGTGGGTTTGTCTCCAAAATTTGGTTTCTTTCTTCTTCACATCCTTCAACAGTGTCCTAGGAGGAAAAGGAGGTAGATCCTTCTACTGCAGGTCCAACTGTGCTAAAAATGGGGGAGACAAGGGGTACTGATCCATTTGCATAATATTGAGTTTTTTCTACACAGACTGCTACTACCAGATATTAATTAGCTCTAGATTTTCTGTTTTCTTTTTTCCCCATGCTTTGTATATTATCATTAATGCCTGCATTTAGCAGGAAAAAATAACAAATACATTTCATAACTTCAGTGCCTCATCCTCTGGCTACTGTGCACCATCCTCTCCCTGTTTCTCCTATGCTCTCCCGCCCCAGCCAAAGTGTTAGATTTTAATGTAAAAGTCTGTGTCTTTGTGATTATCCTAGATATAGCAGTATATAGGGTGTTTTGGGGGTAGGGTAGAAAGAAAATAATTGCTTGGGAATAATATAAGTGCTGTAACGAGAATTTTAAAAACACAGTAATTACTAAAAAAATTCATAGTTTTCTCCGCCAATGAATAAATGAATTATATTTCCTTAAGGCCTTTATTAGTATGCTGATGAAAATTTCAAGATGCAGCTCTGACAGTCACAATAATGAAATACATGAGGCCAATTATACTGTTACACTCTTGCAGTATCTGAAATTTAAATGACTCATAGCCACAGAAGCAGAAAAATTAATGTATTGCTATGATAAAATACAGTTTTAAAAGTGGAAAGGACTTTATTAAGGAAGTTTGAGTATTCTTCATGAATAAAGCCGGGTTCTCCCTCAGTAACTGTATCCCGTGATCAGGGAGGGCTTCACTTTTTATCGTATAACTTTTCTCATGATTTATTTGCCATCGAGTACGATAGATCAAGGAAGGCTAGAACTTTGGGGGGCTGGAGGAAACGGCCAAGTGCACCTTTCGCTGGGGCCAAAACCTAGGACAGTTTTGGTCCAAGTCTAGTCTAAGGCTTATTTATATTAAACGTACTTTGAGTGCTGAACAAATTGCAGATTCCTGGGACTTGCTGCCAGACCTATTAATAGGAATTTCTAGGATAGCATCCAGAAATCTGCATTTTATTAAAACTTCCCTAAGATGAGTCTTATCCACACCAATGTTTCTGAACCCCTTTCTGCAGTAAAGTGGCAGTGGAAAAAATGTCTGTATAACCTTTAAGATGAAACCAAGACTTCCAAGAAATTTGGGGTTGAATTGTACAACTTCAGCCTCCAGCTGAAGTTATGTGTTTTATTTCACATAAAACAATGTTTAGCTGCCTCTGGCTTAGGGTTGCTTCAGTGTCATTTTTTACCTTGAATTTCTCAATCAGTCGTTGTCATAACACGATCTTTGTGGAGTCCTTCCTGCGTTAAAATTGGTTTAATGTTTTCTTTAAAGTAACTTACTCTTTTTACATAACCCGATCCTAATAATCTTTTAATGAGTATGCTCTCACACCAATTCTTTGACACCAACTGAGTATCCTATGATTCATTTCAATTCTGACACTAACTACCTGCTTTTAGTGCAGACTCCACAAGTAAAGTAACTAAGTCACACAAAAGAAGACCGCCTCAACGTCAGATGCCAGACACAGGTCCTGGGTGTGCCCAAGTGACCAGCACTTCTGCTCAGCTGGCTACAAATCTGGAGCTTCTTACAACCTCCTCTTGTTGGATAAGTCACTAGAATGACTCAGAGAACTCAGAAAGTGTAATACTTATGATTACAATTTCATTAAAAGGATACAACTCGGAAACACCAAATGTAAGGAGATATGTAGGGCAAGGTCTTTGGGGGATGGGATGCAAGAGTCTGTCCCTATGGAACTGGGATGCACTGTCCTCCTAGTATATCCGTGTGTTCACCAACCAGGAAACTCCTAAGCCTCATTCAGAGTTTTTATCAAGGTATCATAGCTTAGGCACAACTGATGAAATCACTGGCTAGGTGATGAACTCAATCTCTAGGGCTTCTCCCCTCTTCCTAGAGGTCAGGGAGTTGGGGCTGAAAATTCCAATCCTGGAATCAATCACACGGTTGGTTTTTCTGTTGACCAGCCTCCAGCCTCAAGCTATCTAGAGCTCCCTCTTACTAGCATAAACTCAGGTATGGTTGAAAGGAGCTCCTTATGAATAACAAAAGACATTCCTATCACTCAGGAAATTCCAAGCGTTTTTGAAATTCTGTGCCAGGAACTAGCAACAAAAAATAAATAAATTTATTTATTTTTTATATATATTTATTATATATAGAATATTTATTATTATATCACAATACGGTAATCATAAGTTTTCCCTAACGCCCTTTTAAGGATGAAAATACTAAAAATGTCGATGTACCTCTGTCTGTGTCCTCTTTGGCTTAGTAATGGTAGACATATCCACTGCACGTGGACAAATCTTGCTTCATCTCATTGCCGTACTGGGGTTCATAGATACTTAAAAAGAAAATTGGCTATTTAATGCATTCATTTTGGTTTTAAGGTTGTAACATTTAAATTCCTATGCCTAACCAGTATCAGGCCCATCCTCAATTGAAACGTTGATTATTTCAGATTAGGCTTAAGAGTTATATTAGTCAGGATCCTCCAGAGAAACAGAACCAATAGGATATTATTATAAAGTATTGGCGCATATGATTACAGAACCTGAGAAGTCCCATGATCTGCCCTCTATAAGCTGGAGACCCAAGAAAGCCAGTGGTGTAGTCCAAAGGCCGGAGAGTCACAGAGCAAATGGTGTAAATTTCAGTACAACTCTAAGCCCTGAAAACCAGGGCACTGAGAACAGGAGAAGATTGATGTCCAGCTCAAGTAGTCAGGCAGAGACAGAAAGAGAATCCTCCCTTTTCCACCTTTTTGTTCTATTCATGCCCTTAATTAATTGGATGATGGCCATGCACATTGAGCAGGGCAAACCACTTTACTCTGTCCACCCATTTAAATGATAATCTCTTCCAGAAACTCCCTCATAGATACACTCAGAAATCCAGACAAGTTGACAGATGAAATTAACTATCACAAGAATCAAGGATTATTTTTTATAAGTTAAGATATCAATAGTTTTTGAGGGGGGATTGTAATTAATCACTAAGATTGACATTTACATATCTGAAATTAAATGTCCAGCACACCCACTAGACTGTGAGAGCTTTGAGAGTAAGGGTTATATGTAATTCGTATAGCTCCAGAATCTGGTAGAACGTCTGGCACACATTAAACATATAATTACTATATTTTCTGAAACTATATATCGGTCTACTAATTTACAAACTCGATACAAACAGTTACCTTGTTTTGGCACCCAGATGCATAGCCAAATTCAAAGTGTTAAAACAAAATGATAATTGGTCCTCACACAAACAGCACTTAGCTTTTTCAAAGGTTAATTGAATTAAACTGGAATAACTGTGTTGCACTTTAGATTTCAAATAATAATAATAATTATTATTACATCCACATTTGACATCAAATTAACAGGTGCTTTGACATCTTAAATGATAATCACATTTTCAAATCAACCATTCAGTAACCCGAACTGCTACTGGTGACCTGAAAGATCAGAACGATTTTTCTCTATCTTAGATTCATTTGTTGTATAATATTGTCTTGCTTTGGGTATGCAAAACTACCTACCACACAATTTAAGTATTTTACAACAAATTTGAAACCACCTTGTTGACCATGCAAAGGAATTCCATGTTTCAACTTAACCATTTGATTTTTCCAAGTATCTACCTCTTCTGCAATGATTTTTGAAGGAGCTATTTCACATAAACCAATTAGTTACAGTATTAAATGGTCTCAAAATATATCTTAAATTAATTTAGTGTTTCAAATGAAACTTGAATGAAACAGCAAACAACACAATTTTAAATGGAAGTTTGTCTATGGTTTTAGCTTGAGTGATATGTGATATATAAGCAAAAGGCATATAGTTAATCTAAAATAATAACAACGGCAAAAATGAAATCAATTACAATTTCAGTTACCACTTACTGAGTGGTTACTATGTGTCAGGTAGTGGCTTAAGAATAGTATGTGCATTACCTCATTCTGACCAGTTGACCATGTAAATTGGGTACCAGTTTATCTTCATTTGACAGAGTCTTAAGAAACTAAATTGCCCATCCAAATCGCCTCTCAGCCTCTAAATAGTGTAATCAGAAATGTTAAATGAAATGCACAGGTTAGATAACCTCAAATAGAAGCATAGGCCTGCAGGAAGGGACATAAAGCAGAGACAATGGTAATTATGCAAGTGAATCTAAGTGAATAGTGACTGTATAAAATAATAGCATATAATGAAGTTTAATATATATGGAATTAAAATGAGCAGTAACAATCATGTTAAATGTGGAAAGGAAATAAATGGAATTAAAGCGCTTTAAAAGCATTGCCTTGTCCAGGAAAATGTAAAAGTACAAATTTTCTGTTTTATTTATATAAAATTATAAACAAGCATGCATGTTTTAACCTCATCTCAATTAAAAGAAGAGTAAAACTAAACTGTATAACTAGAAAGCTAATAGAGTAGTGAATGGGATAATAAAAACTACCTGATTAAGGGGGGAAAATGAAGTGGAACAAAAATAAAACAAGTAATAAATAGTAGATTTAAAGCAAAATATAGCAGGAACTTCATTAAATATAAACTGACTAAATTCTTCAATTAGAAGACAAAGATTGTCAAACAAAATTTCTTAAAAAGCTGTATGTTGCTTACAAGAAACATATCTTAAATATAAGGACATGTAAAGGATGAAAGACAATAGACAAGGTTATATCATACAAAAATTAATCAACAGAATGCTGTTATAGCTACACTAATATAAAAACAATTAGGCTTCCAGTCAATAAGTAGAAAATAGAGATAGAGGATGAAATTTTATAATAATAAAAGAAAAAATTGTAATAATTTAAAATTTATAAGCTGCTGATTACATGATTCTAAAATATATTTTAAAATTATTGGTGGAATATAGAGGAAAAAACAAATCCAAATTTGGGCAATCTTAACTTCTCTTTTTGTAATTAAAAGAACAAAGAAAATATTACAAAGGACAGAGAAGATTTGGACAATAATTATCAAATCTAATCTCACTAATTTATTTTGCATCCCTCACCTACATAATCCATATTATTTTGGAGTGCATATGTAGTATTTATCAAAATAAACCATAGTTTGTGCCAAAAGGCAAGTCTCAATAAATTTCAAAGTTTGAAATCATACAGAGAATGTTCTCTGAATTCACTGGAATTAAGTTAGAATCCCATTTAAAAAGAGATAAATGAAAAGCTAGCAAATGTTTCAAAATTAAACAGTTCACTTCTGAATGATCCATTCAGATTCAAAGAAGAAAATATTTTAATCTAAGTGATACCAAAAATATGATATATCAAAATTTGTGAGATGCATCTAAAGCCATACTTAGAGAAAATTTCATAGTCTTAAATATATCTATTAGAAAACAAGACAAGTTGAAAAATCCATGATCTAAGTATTTGCTACAAGACGTGAGGAAAATGATGGCAAATGAATGCAAAGTAAGTTAAAGAAATAAAACAAGAGTAAGTGCAGGCATTGATGAATTAGGGGGAAAATATAATAGAAAAAAATCAATAAATCAATAAAGCCAAAGTCAATTCTTTGAAAAGACCATATAAAATAGGTAAACTTCTACCAGGACTGAACAGAAAATAAAAGGCATACTTTATCAATAATATGAATGAAAAAAGGATATCACTAGAGATTCCATATTCATTGAAAGAATGATAAAGTATCATACAGAATTATATATCACTAAATTTGAAAACTTAGATGAAACAGGCAACTCGATTGAAAAATACAATTAAAACACTTAGGGCAAAATTTTAATAGTCTCATATTTGTCAAATAAATTGAATCCATAATTTAAAATCTTCACCCCTCTCGACCCCCAGCCCCCCCAAAATTTAAGCTCTAGGCTTAGGTAGCTCTACTGATGAATTTTGTCAAATATTTAAGGAAAAAATGAGACCAAATAATACAAATTCCTCCAAAGAATAGGAGAAAAAGGAATAGTTTCCAATCCAGTTTACAAGGCTAGCATAACCTTGATACCAAACCTACCAACAGAAAGAAGTTCAGACTAATATCATTCATGAACAAAATTGCTAAAGTGAGATAATTGCTGAATGAGATAATAGCAAATCAAATCCAATGATATAAAAAAGTATAGTACATCATAATCAAGTAAGATTTGTTCCAGGAATGCAAGGTTGTTTTAATATTAGAAAATCAATCAATATAATTTAACCATTGTTAGACTAAAGGAGAAAAACATATGATCATCTTAATATATGGAGATAAATCATTTGATAAAATTTAGTCCCTTTTCAATATAAAATCTCTCACCCAAGTAGGAACAGAAGGGGAATTTCTTAATCCGATCAACGATATCTAAAAAACCTTACACCTAACTTCTGCCTAAAGGTTGAAATATTGACTGCTTCCTCCCTGAAGTTAGCAACAAAATAATTATGTTGAATATCTAGCCAGTATAGTAAAGTAGGAAAAATAAATCATCATTATAAAGATTGGAAAGGTGGGGGAAAAGACATTGTTCTCTGATGACATGATTGTGTACATTTAAAAAAATCCAAGACTCTACAAATAAACTATGAGAAATAATGAGCAAATCAACAAAGTCTCAGAATACATCAATTACAAAATAAACTGTATTTCTACAAGTCATTATGCAATTGGGGACAAAGAAAACAAATAGACCAAGGGAATAGAAAAAGACTCACGTGTATATATAGTCTCCTGATATATGACAAATGGTCCACTGCAATTTAATGAAAACAGATGACCTTTCCAATAAATGGAGCTGGATCAATTGGACATCTATATGGAAAAAAATGAACCATAACTTCTATCTTACACTATACACAAAAATTAATTTGAGATGGAACATAGACCTAAATGCATAATGTAAAATAGTAAAACTTTAGAAGAAAGTGAGAGGGCATATTCAAGACTATGTGGTAGGCAAAAATTTCTGACTTAAGACACAAAAAACACTAACACAAAAGAAAAGATTTATAAGACTGACTTCATTAAATTAAGAACTTTTGTTCATCAAGAGAAAACATTAAAATAGTAGAAAGGCAAATCACAGAATGGAAAAAGATATTTACAATATGTGTATCCAACAAAGGTCTTGTATCCAAAACATACAAAGATCTATAGTAATGCACCATATAACATTTCGGTCAACAAAAGACTGCATATATGATGGTGGGCCCATAAGATTAGTACCATATAGCTAGGTGTGTAGTAGGCTATACCATCTAGCTTTGTGTAAGTACTGTAGGGGAGAAAGAAATTTTCCTCTACCCTTCTAGGTTCTTCTGGCTGGTCTAAGAATTAAACCGACATGAGATGCATTAATAGGAGAGAAAACAAACAAAAGTTTAATAACATGTATACAGGGGAGAAATCCAGGAAAACCAAATAAATCACCAAAACGGTGAGAGCCCTCACCTTAAATACCATCCTCAGCTAAAGACAAAAGATGTTGAGGTTGGGAAGAGTCAGAGACTTCAAAGGGAAGGAAGGCAATTCACAGGTGGGTGAAAAGGAGCAAACATTTAGAAAACAAGTGTTTGCTTGGCCACACAGAAACAGGGGAACACAGAGAGGAGTGCAACAGGCTTTTTTGGATTCCTCTCTTTCTACTACCTAGTTCATGTTATGCTACAGTTGTACCTCACCTCTTGAAAAAGTTTTTATCTGAAATTTTTTAGTCAGGTAACGTGGAGGTAACAAGAAAAACATTCTGATCTTTCTGTCTTAAAATTAATCAGCCTAGGGACTGACTCCATGGCCAAGTGGTTAAGTATGCGCGCTCCACTGTGGCGGCCCAGGGTTCAGATCCTGAGCACGGACATGGCACGGCTCATCAGGCCACGTTGAGGTGGCGTCCCACATCCCACAACTAGAAGGACCTGCAACTAAGATATACAACTATGTACGGGGGCGTTGGGAAGATAAAGTAGAAAAAAAAAAAGAAGATTGGCAACAGTTGTTAGCTCAGGTGCCAATCTTTAAAAATAAATAAATAATCAGCCTAAAATAAGCCTCTCGTGCTCACTTCAGCAGCACATATACTAAAAATAATCCTCACGTCAAAGAGACACATTTTGGGGTGGCAAATTTTGTTCTCCTTCAGTACACTCTATGATGTTCGCGCAATGACGAAATTGCCTAATGATTCATTTCTCAGAACGTAGACCTATCAATAAGTGATACCTCACTATACATCACTAGAATGGCTAACATCAAAAAGACTGGCAATACACTTTGAGGAGGACGAGGAGCACCAGGCATTTTCATACATTGCTTTTGGAAATGTACATAAGTACGTTGGAAAATGCTTTCGTAGTATCTACTAAAGCTAAACATTAGTATTTCTTATGATCCAGCAATTCCACTGTTTGGAATTCACCCAAGAAAATTAGACTTTATGGCTACAATAGTGACGTATACAGTAACATTCATTGCAATGTGAATATTCTCATTTCAGGACACTTCTCTTTCCATGCAAAGTATATGACCAGATGCACGACCCACTGTTCTGACCATTGGGAAGAGTCTCCCTCTCCTCTGCCTTTCAGGACACTCCAGAGACTGAACGTAATGCAGCCACTATCTATTCTGGGCTTGCTTCCATCCATAAGCCAAGCTTGAGGTTTTTCCTCCTCTTTTCTTAGCTGTGTAGGATAACTCATTCAGCCGCAGGTATATGGCTAAGGGAGGCACATGTGTACAACCACAGTGAGTAACATGGATATTTCGTTTACCAGCCCATGCAGCTTACTTGTGTCTCTTGGTCCTTCTCAGGCTCGTCCAAATGTGTCTTTTCCATATTATGACAGGCTGATGCTCAGCCCACACGGTTTTATGAGTTGGTAGATCTTTATGATTTGGTAAACTGTATCCCCTCTCAAAATGGGTATTTTTGACTCAAAATGAGTCAAAATGTGGCTCAGTACCCCGTGGCCAAGCATAACATCTCTATCAGGGACGAGAAACACAACAGGAGCTGTTTTTAGAAAGGCTTATGATGCCCACAGTGGACCGCGGGTGCCATGGCCTTGCTGATTTTCCTACTAAAGTATACCATAAACTCCATAATTCATCTTTTTCCACCACTGACTCCTCCAATACCATACAGCCTGTTAGATCATATGGTACAAGTGGCACCACAGTCTAGCTCTGCTACATGGTCTTTTCCTGCTCTGAGCCCCAATAAAAACTGACAGCCTAAAGTGTCACCTGGTATATGGGCCTAATCAATATTTCTTGGTGTTGAATATGTTGCCTTAGGAACCTGAACAATCCTATCAGATATCTTTTCTTTGTAGTAGAAGACACAAGGTGCAGCAATTTGATTTTTACTTTGGATCCCTAAAAACTTTACTAAAATGATATATCCTTGAATCTTTTTAGGATTTATTCTCTACCTTCTGGAACTCATATGTCTTACCATAGATTCAAACAATCTCTTGCTTGTTCTGCCCGATCAGCATAATGTCATCAATCTAACGGATCAGTGTGATTATGTTTAGGATGCCCACATAGTCCAGATTTCTTCAGATTGTGTTATGATCTAGGGTGGGAGAGTTAACATAGCCCTAGAGCTAAACTCTAAGTGAATGTCTATTCCATGTGAATAAGCACTGTTTCTGAAGGAGAAGGCATTCCAGCCTGTGCACATTCACTAATGAACACATTTGCTAAAGAACACATTCACTAAATCAGTGATGCTTTATCATGTACTACTATTATTAATCTACTCTAGCAACAATACCATCTAGCATGGCAGTGGTGATCAGTGCTACTAGTTGGTTGAACTTGTAGTTCACCAAGGTTCATTTTGCTTCTGCAGGGGGAAGATGGGGTGAATTAAGTGGAGATATGATAGAGACCACAACCTTTGCATCCTTTCAGTTTTAATGTGTATACTAGTCACCACCATTCTCCCTGGGATGCAATATTGATTTTTCTTTCCTCTCTTGACTAGGGCTGGAGGCAGTTTCAGAAGCTTCCATTTTACTTTCACTGGTATGACAGCACTTACCCTACAGGACAAAGAGCCACCTAATATCAGGTTACTCCAATTGCCAAGTACATCAATTCCATATATTACATGGGGATTGGGGAAATTTCTGTCAGTGTGTTTATGGACCTAGACATCCCACTTTAAGTAAGACATAAGCTAAGATTCCACTTTCATTATATGCTTCCACTCTAACAGGGGGCCTTGATGACACTTCATGTCTCTGGGTATCAATGTCAATTCATACCTTTTGTCCAGTAGTCCTTGAAATATCGGGGTATTTCCCTTTCCGCAGTGGACAATCACGCAAGTAAATGGCCATAGGTACCTTCGGGAAAGAACTGTAGGAACATCACGGTACAAACATGCTGCAGTGTTGCAGTGTCCTTCCTCCTGGGGATCTTGCCATCCCTTCAATCCTTCAACTAGTCAATGGGATCCAGATCTAGAAATTGGCTTGGGTCCAAAGACCAAGTAAGGGATCATGATCTTTTTACGGGGATGACTTCCCTCAGTCTTCTGCCCCTCCATTAGTTCTTCTCCTGAGTATATCTCAGTGGCTGCCCATCTTCTTTGCCTCTAGAAACACCATGTTTTTAAACTATCTCCACAATTCCCTGCAGTTAACACTTCCCATGCAACTCCTCTGATCTTGCCAGTCATTATGGCTCTCTGACTTTTGGCTTCTCTACTTCTTCATGGTCCAATCATCCCCATGGACAGCAGCAAGCTCGGTTCTGTGACTGCATTTCCTACTTCCTGCAGAGGAGAGCCTCCACTGAGCTTAGTGATGCTAATGCATCTCTCACCCATGCATTCCTGATGGCCTTGGTGAATGGTATGTCCTCCGAATGTTTTCATAGAAATAACCCTCATATACCCCAAAATGTATATTCTAATGTGCCAAGATGCCTGAGCTTTTTTTTTTTTATCCCTTTCTCTGTCATCTGCCAGGGCACTCAGGCATTTCATCTCATCCACAAAGGCCACCACTCTCTCCAGGCTTCTTATACACACCCTAAGGTCCTTTCCAGAATGTTAAATCCTGTGTCTCAAAAGAGTGGCACAATTAATGAATTCTTGCTTATTGAGCCTTACTCTCCAGCCTCCTTGATCAAGCACCCTCAAAATCCAGGCCTAAGGGTACTCCCCTAGATCCTGATAGTACTGCTAGCTAGTTTTTGCAGCTCCTTTGAGGTGTAATACCTTCTTCCCTTTCCATGTCCAGCATACCCATGTAGGTTACACTGGATTTAACCCAACTTACTGGCCTGGCATCCAAGAAAGATGAAGGGACAATTCCTGAGAAGGGCATCTGTTGCCTTGTTGAGAAGCCTCTGCAGTGTCTTCCTCCATTGGGAAAGTACCAGCTCTTAGTAGGGATGGCGGCCGTCTCTGCAAGCACTGCAAGTCTACAGAGTCTACTCAGAACAGTTTTCAGGGGCATCCGTCCAGACATCCCTAACCCATATTTCAGGTCTAAAGTTTTTTCAAACAGTAGCCTGGCCTTTGTGTAACACAACTCTAATCAAGTCCTATGCTTGGTGCTCCGCTATGCCTGCTCTCTAATGCTGGATGTGAGGGCCTCTTTGTAAGCTACCAAAGCTATCCTTTAATTTTTCATAAACAACCCTCAACTCCTCGTTATCTCTCTGCAGAGCACCAATGCAACTTAGTAACCACCAGCCAACTTCACTGTCGTTATGCATGGTTCCCCCAATGTCTTTCAAATGTTAGAATAATTGGGGTAGCAAGAATGCTTTCCCAGGTTTCCACCAGTGAAAGTCTTAGCAGCTAGGCCACCACCTTGTGCCAGGGACCATCTATGCCCCACATACAACTTACAATGGGCCTTCAACTGAACTTCTTTTACAAGCCAAGTGGTGAGTGATCTGGTCCCCGAAATCCATCTCACCGTCTGCTTTCTTGGTACCAATTGTGTTAGTTAGGGTCTTCCAGAAAGGAGATACCATGACAGAATTAGAAGTGTGAGAAATTTATTAGATAATGCCTGTGAAGGGGAGAGGGGAGAGGGAGCAGGAGCAGGTGGAAGAGCCTCAAACCACAATATGGGTCTCATAATAAGTCTGACTCTCACAAAGAGAGAGGGGCACAGAACGAGAATTTGGTCACAAGAGCCTCAGACTGCAGTGCAGCTCTGAAAAGATCATGGTCAAACCTGTAGGGAGCCCCAGAGCAGAGACTGGCCATTGGAGGAGTCCTGCATTTGGCAAGAAAGGCCTGGTCTAGGATTTGGGCCATGTATAGTCATTGGTTGGGAGTAGCCCAGGGAGAGGGTTGCCTTGGCATGAGCACTATGGTGGATTCTGAAAGTGCGGCACCTGGAGGCTGTCTGATAACGCCACTCCCTGGAACAGGTGCTCTTGGAGGGGATCTGAAGGAATAGGGCATTAGGATGCTTAAAACATTGTATATTCTGACCTAAGGGTGGTCATATAGGTGTGTGCTCTTTGTGACAATTAATACACCCATGCACACAGGACTTACGTACTTTTTTATATGTATTTTATACAAGTATATATGCTGTACAAATAAATTTACTTTAAAGATGTCAAGAAAGAATTTAAGCCATCATTCTGCATAATTCTACCTAGATAGTCTGGAAACAACCTTACCCTTAGAAACAGCCACATAGTGAATTATAAGCAGTTTTGTTTTTATGTGTATTTTTCAGAAAATTGCCTCATTTCTCCTACCATACTCTGTACAATCTCAAAATAATGAGTTATCTCTGCATGCTACATAGTAACTGAAGACAGGGACTCTCTTTTTGAATCACAGTATTCTTAGAACTTCTAAACTTCTTATAAATCTATTTCTATTTTCTTCATGCATGATTTTAGTCTATATCAAAGCACCATGTTTAATGCATTCTTCCAGAGTTTCTGCCCAGGACTGAGGTCTGATTGCTGCTGAGATGGAAAGAGAGTAGCTGCTATTTCAAGTCTTGCTGTGCAATATCTGTGGCTGTTCAAGTGTCTTAGATAGAATTTGGATCAGTAGCCTGGAATGTTGGCCAAGGTACATTTCCAGTCCTGTTGATATAGTCCCATTATCTACCTGCTCTGACTGTCACAACTCAGAGTCTTTATCTCAAAAAAAATCATCATCATAAATGGAAACATAAATAGCGTAGTGTTCAGTACCAGTTAGAAAGCAGTTACTATAATTGGAAGTAGACTTCTCTAGTTGTGCCAATTTGGCGTTAGGATCTCTGCTTTAGATTTCCAAAGACACTTGTTCTGGTCATGGCCCTCTCTCCAAAAGCAACATCAAGACACACTCACAAAAGTGAGAGCATTTCCCTTTTAAAAAGGAGGAAGTAAGAAGTGCTCTTGGAATTTTCTAACTATGAACTCCATGTGAATTATATAGAAAAATAAAATTTAAAAAACCTAAGTGGAGACAGAAAAATTGTCCTTTTTAGTACTATTGGACATTCTATCATTCTCTCTTTCAAATTTCACAAATGCCTCCTAATTAATGAGTACTTCATTAATAAAAAGTCAGAAGTAAAAAAGAATTAAATTTATTCTGTCTGTCTTGAAAAATGGCCCCCAAATCCCATAAAATGAAATTGTAAGTAAAGAATTATCCTCCTAAAGTGTGTTTTGATGGAACAATTTTTCAAAATGCAATTAGAAAGTTATAGCTAACTTAATAGTTATGAAATCATTCAACACAAGATTTTTAGAAGGATCTTTTTTTTTTTTTAACAAAGCCACGTTATTGAAGATTAATGTGACAGAAAACGTGCTCTATTTCTGTCCTGTCCCTGACAGAGAGAAGTTTTCAAGCTGGCTGTAGCAGCTTTCCAAGACAGATGCCAGACACATGTTTCTAGGCATTTGTTAAATGAAGCTGCACTTCCTGATCTGGCCCCAGTGGAAAGCAAGATGTAAGCGAGCTTTCTTCAATTGATAAGGGAAGAAAAAGTTGGAAGAAAATTGTAATATCCTGTGAGAAATTTCATACATCATTGAAAACAACGGAAAGTAAAGCTAAATAGATTTGAGTTGGAACTCTTCTTTTTTTAATCATGTCAGCCCAAAGAGTTCCAGTCAGTATCTGAACACACCACAGATGAGGACAGATTTACCACTTGACTTCACTGAATAACAATCTCAAAGCTTAAAGGAATCTTTGTTAATGGGAAATAGTGGAGCTTAATGCATTCTGATTTTTTCTAAAGGCAGTAAGTTGCCTAAACATGAATTCTCAGAATGTAAAATGTAAAGATAAAGAAGACTATCTTGAATATGCAATGAATTTGGAAACAGGGAAAAAATTTGAGATTGTGCCTGGAAAAGCCGTGGAGTCTTTCTAGAACAAGAATGTAGAATGAAAGAAATGCCTGGGGCTTTGGCCTGGAGCTATGTCTATATAACCAGACTGATTCAATTATTCTGTGGCTGTTTCCTTTTTTTGTTTAAAATAATCCAATAGCTACAAAATCAATCTGAGACCTTCATGGTGTATGTGATTCATTTTTCAAGACAAAAAAGAAAACATAACCAAACTGCATTTGCTGATAAATCCTTTCTATAATCAAAATTTCTATGATTAAGGTAAGTGAGGAAATATTTGTTTTTCTTTTTTCATTTAAACTCCTTTCTTATCAAATTGACTTAGACAACCTGAAAACCAAGTTAGTAAATAAATGACGCCTACTTCTGTTTTAAGGCAGTATTCTAGAGAAACTGTCACCTTAGATGACAGTTGTAAAGCTGACTGCTACCTGGAACTGGTACTTTATTTTCCATGAACACTTGTAGCATAATCCATATAGAAGAAAGATGAAATAATTAAGTTGTAATCCTCCTTTTAATGGAGCATATAAATTTCATGTAACCTGGGAGTGTGGAGGAGGAGAAAGGGTTTTTGTGGGACACAGAACCAACCATAGATGAAAGGGCTTCTGAAAAGAGAGTAGATGTTCCCAGCTAACTCATAACCTGGCTGTTCATCTTTTCACAATCCAAGGTAGGGAAGTCAAGGAGAATCTTCCTCCAGCAGCTTTGAAAAATACTCACAGATATTTTAGCTGAAAGCCCCAGCCAGGCTGTCACAGCGAAGGACAGCTGCACTCCCCAGTCTTTTCACCATGTATTCAGTCTTGGAGAGAGCGATTAAAAACAGGAGCAATGCAAACGAAATGTAGTTGATGAGATTTGCATGATGCATTGCAAGATAGAAAGTTCTTATATGGAGGAATTGAGTTTAAGCAATCACAGAAAGAATCTTTTGCATTAGTATATGAGCTCCCAAACTGGAAGTTGGTCAACACAGCATGGATCATCATGGCATATGGGTTAACACAGAAGCAAAAAAGGATCAGGCAGAACCTGGATACAAAGGGACAGAGGGATCAGGTGAGAAATGCTAATCAAGCCACTGTGAACACAGGGTTTTAGAAATACACAAGTGTGAAGAGGCTGCTAGCATGGCAGTTATACCCACTCAGTATTTATAATTGCTGTGAAGATGTGTAAATGTAAATGTCCACATGCCACTCTAGTTTGCCGGCCAAATTACACTCTCAGCAACAACTGCACTAAAACTTAGCCAGCTCAAAGTCCCTACCGACACAATTATGACATCAGCCCCATCCCTTATAATGTCCTCAGCTGTTTTTAGGAATTTGCAAGCACACTCACTGTCTTACTCTCTGGTTTCACCGTTTAAGTTGCTGCCCACAGATTTTTGTGATGTAGCCACCTTCCCTCCACTGTGCTGCTGTATTCTACAAAGATGAACTCCAGCAGGCATGGCCAGCACCTCCACCTCCGAAGACCTTCCAGAGCCCTGTGGTTGCAGTCATTGCATTCTGCACAGAAATGGAAAGAATGTTCTCCTGAACTCTTTGCAATATTGTGTCATCTGCATGTGCCATGAGTCATTCCAGGCCTCTTGCCAAACAATCCTTGTAGCTTCTCAGAAGTCAGTTCTCATCTCTGCGCCAGCTGAGGAATGACCTTATGTTCATCTCCCCACTCATCATCTCTTTCTGCTCAACACTCGGATCTCCCTCACCCCTCATCCCCCCCAAATACCTCTTTCAGCCAAAATTAACAGGCCAGAAAATGCTGTCATGCATGGCAATGGTAATCCAGGAGGAGGAATGAAGGGCTGCAAGCCTGGGACATCTAATCCCTATGTTGTTGGTTATACTGTGATGTGACATAAAGAAATTGCCTTTTCAAAAAGATGATACTTATTGGTTGTTAGTCTTATAAAGGCAAAGTACCCACCTGTGACAAGGCACACACCAATTGTTTGCTTGTAAACACCTCTGTGGGCTTTTGTCCCAGGAATAAGGGCTTCCAAAGGGCCAGAGGCTGGCATTTTGCTCATTTTCAAGGAGACGAGTGGGCTTAGGATGAACCATGATGGGTTCACCTGCAATCACCTGATTTGGAGGTTCCTGGAAGACACTCAGCTGGAGGTCTCCAGGAAGTTGCCTTCTTTTCATTTGCTATTTTCAATAAGACACGTAGCTGACAAAACCTTGAGATTTCAATGTGAATTAAGCAGGCCAGGGAAGAGCAGGAGCTCTGGAGACAGACAGTCCTGGAGGTGGACTGCCATTCAGTAACTGTGTGATCTCAGGTAATTTGCTTAACTATCCTATCCAAGCCTCAGTTTCATCATCTATAAAATGGAGAGAAAATAATAAGTAGAGTGGTCGGTGAAGGCTAAATGAAATAATGCTTATAAAGGGTTAGCCTCAGGGACAGTAAGTGGTCAGGAACTGTTGGCTACCATTACCAATAATGGAGACTGAAACACTCCCAAGCCTGGAGCTGACTAATGCAAATGCTAATATCTCCTTTAGAGAATGTGTTCCCTAAAAGTTGCCTTTAAGTGAAAGTAAGAGCAGTCACTAAATACTTACAAAGAGGGACAGATAGAGGCTGCAAGCATGCAGCGAGTTGCCTGAGGGCTGAGGATTCTGATAGAAGAAGCCTGTGGGAGCCTGACCGGACCACAGCTAGAGCAGCTGATATGGAGCAAATTAGAGTATGATACTCTTTTCCAAGCAGTCTTTTATAAAGTTTGACTAAATATGAAAGCAATATGAAGAGATCTAATTACATCTGGAAAGCATAAGCAGGTCTGATTTTAAGTCAAGAAATATAATAAAGTCACATGAAACACAAGGGGAATTATTGAGTGGGAGGTGGCTCTGTGCTGGTGTGCCTGAAGGGGGAAAGCAGCTCACAGACACTACAAGAACACTCTGAGATATAACTTATTGGCTTGGCTGGGCCCACATCACCTCCTGAGGATGATTAGGGAGGAGTGAGCAGAAATGTGGAGAAACACACAGGCTCCAAACTCTCATTGAGAGTCCCAGGGGAGCACCATGATGAAACAGCAGCCTGTACACCTAAGGGCACAGCATACATTGGACAGGTGCTCCAGCTGCCCAAGAGGACCAAGGTTAGCTTGGTTGCTCATCAGCTCAACTGACTTTTAAAAACGGACACCCTAGTACCTATGGAAAATTAGATTCCCTATGTGGGTAGAAAGTGGATGGAAGGGGACATGAGGCAGAGAGACTCAAAGCCTTTTCCAAGGCAGTTAGAAGGCAAATGGAATACAGTTGAATGAAAATCAAGGGTCACTGCCTCTATGTCGCAGATCATAATCTGCAAAACCAAAATGAAAAACCAAAAATGAAAAATAATCATAGAGACAGATATAATGAGGTAATATTTTGGAAATTATGGATGTGAATTCTTCTTTTGCCTTTCTGAGTTCATGATCTTTACCCAACTTGGCCCAAGACAACCGTCTGTGTGAGAAATTAAGATTTGTTCCAGAAAGAATTAACAGGGATAGATTGAGGTTGCACTTGGCTTCTGACACTCAAAATAGGCACTTTTACCAACATAGAGTCTTACTAATATTTTAAATTCCTTTGTTCCTTACACTAGGGGACTCCATTCATTTTTTTCCTCCATGGTAAAGAAAATGTCCCTTCCAGCTAAGTTCTAACTAGGGGAGCAAGTCAATAAGGCTAACAGTTCTATGGTAGACTAAAGACATTACATGGGGTAAGGGGTTTGGGAACCCAGGAGACAGAAGAGACCAGAGAGAAAGAAAGGCAGGAGGGGAAGGCCATTACATTGTGTGACCACTGCATTATGTGACAGACATTGTCTGTCCTCTCTCTGCTTGAGCCTAGGGCGGGTGTGTATTTCAGATATCAGATCATTGACTTCCACGCTGAGAGCAGATGAGGACTCCTGGGCCTATAGAAGAATGCTGTCTTGCAGCTGTCCAATACCTGCCTGGTTCACAACCACACCAAAATCAACTGGGTTGTTTGGCAAGTTAGGCAGAGACAGGCCTGAGTTTTAGCTTCCCTGGGCCACCCTTGGTTCCAGGCAACTTAGAGAAGGTGCAGGTATACCTGAGAATCTGGCTGGGGGCCACGGCAGAGAGCAGCAGCCTGGCTGGGGTCAGGCAGCTCTGCAATGAGGGCTGTGGAGGATGTGGCCCAGGCAGGAGCCAAATGGGAGTTACCCTCAGAACTCAGAAAGCTCCGTAGCACCCATGAGAGAGGAGGTGGGGGCTAAGTCTCCTGCAAAGTACAAAAGGCACTCACCAAGATAAGGGAGAAGAAACAGCGGCCAGAATGCAGCCACAGAGGTACACAGGACAAGAGACATCACTCCAGAAGCCAGGGACCCAAAAGACTCCGTGTCCAAGGACCCTGCTTTTGCCCCCACCATGATATCTTGTAAGTCTCACCATTCCCGCCACATACCCAGATGACATCTTGAAATGAAGCTAGGTGCTACTCAGATGACTGGCAAAACTGAGAGATAAATAGTGTTGGGTTTTTTTTTCCCTGAAGGACTGAGTTGAAAGTGTTTTTTAAGTTTACAAATCAGATTGTTTTAACCAAAGTATTAAAGTCAGCTGTCAATTGTTTCCATTCATTTGTTTGTTCCCAAGTAATAGGTGGTGGGAAAACCAGATTAGTTAGAGAAAACAGGAAAGAGCTCTAGATTCTCTGCACATCCCAGCTAGTATAAGTGAAATTTGCAGTCCTACCCTGTAGCTAAATCCTGTGAGGACTGGGAAAGATGAACAAGTAGAATACTGGGCATTTGTGCCTCACCACGATGAACCCCTGAATGGGGTGATTCATAGCAATAATGAGGAATGCCAATGCTAAATGTTGAATCTGTTTCAATATGCATTTTTTAAAAGAATAAATGAAACTGGAATGAATGTCACTAATTAGCTCACCCTAAGAGGCAAGGCCAATAGTGTTAAAAAAAAGTGCTCATGTTGAAGTCCTCATCAGTGACTAAGCAGTAGATACATCTACTACCTGACTCATGGGCTCAATTCAGGAAATTGCATTTAGTAGTGTTTCTCAGTCATTAGTTATGTATAGGCTCCTGCATCAGGTATTTGTTGCTGCATAACTCCTCCAACTGGCATCTTAAAATAACATTTTTTATCTCATGGTTTCTGGGGGTCAGGAATCCAAGAGCAGCTTAGCTGGGTAGTTGGGCAGTTCTGGCTGGGGGCCTCCCATGACGTGGCAGTTAAGCTGTTGGTTGCAGTCTGCATTCATTAAAGGCTGGGGCTGGAGGATCTACCTCCAGGATGGCTCCCCAACATGGCTGCCGCCAGAAGGCCGTAGTTCCTCATCATGTAAGACTCTCCACAGAACAACCAGAGGGTCTCCATGACATGGCGGCTGGCTTCCCCAGAGCAAGTGATCAGAGAGAGAGAGAAAGAGAGAGAGAGACAAAGGCAGAAGTCATGCTGTATTTTATGACTTTACCACAGAAATGACTCACCATCACTTTTGCCGTATTTTATTGATCATACAGACCAACAGGAACACAATACAGGAGGGGATTACGCAGGAGATGCATAGATGCATACCAGGGGCTGGGATTACTGGGGCCATCTTGGAGGCTGCCTACCAGGGCTCTTTTTAAAGGAAAAAGAAATTCAACAGACCTCCAGTGTTGTATAAATTATTTGTGTTACTTGAACTCGCAAAAACATGAAACTAAGCTCAGACCCTTTTGGTACAAATAAGTTTACAAAAATATGCTGTAACTTTTAAAAGCTTTGTTCACCAGTTCAGAATAATCAGGCCTCATAAAATCTGAAACTTTGTCAATCCTGGGATGCAAATTGTAATAAAGTGTCCCTTGATAATTCTACAACTGTCGTGTTTGTTCACTCGAAGATAAGTTTCACATTGCAGTGTTATTGAAATCCCCATTAAATAGATATCTAATCCACTCACTGCTAGAATCAACAGAAAATTCTGCACTGCTTTTTTACAGCTATGCTTTTTGCTGATGAATGGCTGCAAGTTTGCCTGTGCAAAAATGGAATCTGCATAATACATCTGCTCCTGACATAAATATGGTACTGACTGCCACAGCACAAATTCTTTCGATTTTGGCATGCCTATATTCTGTAGGCCCCAAAATGATTCATTTCTCCTCTGCCCTTTCTGATTTGAACCACTGTATAAGCTTCCTTTTCAGAATGCTATGATATCATTTGCCTTCACTTGGCACAGAAGAGAGCGTAAATGAAAGTATGAAGCAGTCACTGACATCATGTGGCAAAGCCCAATTTTAAGGCAAATCTCTAGATGGTACACAAATGCTTATATTAATTACTTATAATCACAGAAATTTTAAAATAACCACCACTTGCGACATACTAATATAAATGTTTTCTCAACGTGTAGCTGTGTCCTGAGGTTTTAGCTTATGCCGAGATGGTCAATCAAACGAAAAAGGATCAGTGTTCATGTATGGACACATGTTACCCCAAGAGAGAGGACCACAAGATACCATGAGAGAACAAAGCTATGTCTCCGCCACCAGCACATCTCCATCAGTCCTGCAGGTGTGAGGGTCATGCGGAGAGTCAGGGGCCTTCTGATGTGAACTTCTTTCTCATATTCTTCCTGTTGTCTACATTGTGAGACCCCCAGTTCCAGGCAGATGAAAAGTTGCTACTTCAAAGGCATAACTAAAGGGGCAGAACCACGGTAGGTATTAGGAAGCTGTTGCCATCATACAGTTGGCTTGGCGTTGGAAAATAGTGTCCATCTATTTGAGGAGATTTTTTTAATTGTGGTCATAATACCTTACAACATAGTGAGATTTCAGTTGTACGTTATTGTTTGTCATACACCATATAAGTATTCCCCTCCACCCCTTGTGCCCACCCTCCACCCCCCTTCCCCTGGTAACCACTAATTTATTCTCTTCGTCCATAAGTCTGTTTATATTCCACATATGAGTGAAATCATATGGTGTTTGTCTTTCTCTGTCTGGCTTATTTCACTTAACATGATGCCCTCAAGGTTCATCCATGTGGTAGTGAATGGGACAATTTCATCCTTTTTATGGCTGAGTAGTATTCCATTGTATATATATATACCACATCTTCTTTATGCAATCATAAGTCCATGGGCACTTGGGTTGCTTCCATGTCTTGGCTATTGTGAATAATTCTACAATGAACATAGTGGTCACAAGTCTGTTTGAATTGTTGATTTCAAGTACTTTGTGTAAATACCCAATAGTGAGATAGCTGGATCATATGATACTTCTATTTTTAATTTTTTGCGAAATCTCCATACTGTTTTCCACAGTGGCTGCACCAGTTTTCATTCCCACCAGCAGTGAATGAGCATTCCCTTTTCTCCACAACCTCTCCAACATTTGTAGTTTTTTGCCTTGGTGATTACAGCTAGTCTAACCAGTGTAGGATCATGTCTGAGTATAGTTTTGATTTGCATTTCCCTGATTATTAGAGATGTTGAGCATCTTTTCATGTGCCTATTGTCCATCTGTATATCCTCTTTGAAAAAATGTCTGTTCATATCTTCTGCCCACTTTTTGCTTGGGGTTTTTTTAGTTCATTTGTGTGAGCTCCTTATATATTGTACAGGTTAACTCCTTATTGGATATATGATTTGAAAATATTTTCTCCAAGTTGGTGTGTTGTTTTTTCATTTTGATCTTGGTTTCCTTTTCCTTACAGAAGCTCTTTAGTCTGATGAAGTCCCACTTACTTATTTTTTCTTTCGTTTCCCTTGTCTGAGTAGACACGGTATTGAAAAAGAGCCTTTTAAGTCTGATATCAAAGAGTGTGCTGCCTATATTCTCTTCCAGAAGTTTTATGGTTTCAGGTCTTACCTTCAAGTCTTTGGTTCATTTTGAGTCTATTTTTTGTGCATGGGGAAAGATAATGGTGTTTCTTTCATTCTTTTGTGTGTGGCTGTCCAGTTTTCCCAGCACCATTTATTGAAGAGGATTTCCTTTCTCCAGTGTGTGTTCTTGGCTCCTTTGTCAAAGATTAGCTGTCCACAGATGTGTGGTTTTATTTCTGGGCTTTCAATTCTGTTCCATTGATCTGTGTGCCTGTTCTCGTACCAGTACCGTGCTGTTTTGATTACTATAGCTTTGTAATATATTTTGAAGTCAGGGATTGAGATGCCACAAGCTTTGTTCTTGGTTCCCAGGATTGCTTTGGCTACTTGGGGTCTTTTGTTGCCCCATATGAATTTTAAAATTCTTTGTTCTATTTCTGTGAAGAATGTCATTGGGATTCTGATTGGGATTGCGTTGAATCTGTAGATTGCTTTAGATAGTATGCACATTTTAACTATGTTTATTCTTCCAATCCATGTACACAGAATATCTTTCCATTTCTTTACGTCATTATCAATTTCTTTGTATAGGTCTTTCACCTCCTTGGTTAAATTTATTCCTTGATATTTTATTCTTTTTGTTGCAATTGTAAATAGGATTGTATTCTTGAGTTCTTGTTCTGTTAGTTTGTTACTTGAGTATAGAAATGTTATTGATTTTTGTAAGTTGACTTTGTACTCTGCAACTTTGCTGTTATTGTTGATTATTTCTAATAGCTTTCTGATGGATTCTTTAGGGATTTCTAGATATAAAATCATGTCGTTTGTAAACAGCGAGACTTCACTCCTTCAGTGCCTATTGCTTGCCTAAATGTTCTGGCCAAAAGCTCTAGTACTATGTTGAATAAGAGTGGTGAGAGTGGGCACCCTTTTCTTGTTCCTGTTCTCAGTGGGATGGCATTCAGTTTTTCCCCATTGAGTATTGTGTTGGCTGCGGGTTTGTCATATATGGCCTTTATCATGTTGAGGTACTTTCCTTCTATACCCATTTTACTGAGTTTTTATCATAATGGATGTTGGATCTTGTCAAATACTTTCTCTGCATCTGTGGAGATTATCATGTGGTTTTTGTTCCTCATTTTGTTATGTGGTATATCACGTTGATTGATTTGCAGATGTTGCAACATCCCTGTGTCCCTGGTATGAATCCCACTTGATCAAGGTGTATGATCTTCTTAACGTACTGCTGTTTTTGATTTGCCAATATTTTGTTGAGGATTTTTGCATCTATGTTCATCAGTGATATTGGCCTTTAATTTTCATTCTTTGTCTTGTCCTTATCCGGCTTTGGTATCAGGGTGGTGTTGGCCTCATAGAATGTGTCAGGAATATTTCCGTCTCCCTCAGTTTTTTGGGATAGTTTGAGAAGAATGAGTAATAAATCTTCTTTGAATGTTTGGTAGAATTCTCCTGAGAAGCCGTCTGGTCCTGGACTTTTATTTTTGGGGAGGATTTTGATAACTGTTTCAATCTCTTTACTTGTGATTGGTCTATTCAGATTCTCTATGTCTTCTTGATTCAGTCTTGGGAGGTTTAAGAGCCTAAGAATTTATCCATTTCTTCTAGATTGTCTAGTTTGTTGGCATATAGTTTTTTATAATATTCTCTTATAATCTTTTGTATTTCTGGGGTATCCGTTGTAATTTCTCCTCTTTCATTTCTAATTTTATTTATTTGAGGCTTCTCTCTATTTTTGTTAGTGAGTCTGGCTAAGGGTTTGTCCACTTTGTTTGTGTTCTCAAAGAACCAGTGCCTTGCTTCGTTGATCCTTTTTACAGTCTTTTTAGTTTCAATTTCATTTATTTCTGCTGTAATTTTTATTTTTCTCCTTCTACTGAGTTTGGGCTCTGTTTGTTCCCTTTATGATTCTGTTAAGTGTAGTTTAAGATTGTTTATCTGAGCTTTATCTTGTTTGTTATCATGGGTGTATATTGCTATAAACTGCCCTCTTAGGACTGCTTTTGCTGCATCCCATATGAGTTGGTAAGGTGTGTTTTCATTCTCATTTGTCTCCAAATATTGTTTGATTTCTCCTTTTATTTCTTCAATGACCCATTGGTTGTTCAGTAGCATGTTGTTTAGTCACCACATTTTTTGTTCCTTTCCCTGCTTTTTTCTTGCAGTTGATTTCCAGTTTCATAGCATTATGGTTGGAGAAGATAGTAGATAAGATTTAAATCTTCTTAAATTTACTGAGATTTGTCTTGTTTCCCAATACATGGTCTATCCTTGAGAACGTTCCATGCACACTTGAGAAGGTATAGTCTGCTGTTTTTGGATGGAGTACTTTATATATATCTATTAAGTTCATCTGGTCTAGTTTTTCATTTAATTCCACTATCTCCCTGTTGACTTTTTGTCTAGATGATCTATCCAGTGAGATAATTGGAGTGTTGAGGTCCCCTACTATGATTGTGTTGTTGGTAATATCTCCTTTTAGGTTTGTTAATAGTTGCTTCATGTTTTTTGGTGCTCCTGTGTTGGATGCATATATGTGTATGTGTTATGTCTTCTTGGTGGAGTTTCCCTTTTATCATTATACACTGCCCCTCTGTCTCTCTTTACCTGTTTCATCTTGAAGTCTACTTTGCCTGATATAAGTGTGGCAACACCTACTTTCTTTCTTTTGCTATTAGCTTGGAGTATGGTCTTTCATCTCTTCATTCTGAGCCTATGTTTGTCTTTAGAGCTGAAATGTGTTTCCTGGAGGCAGCATATTGTTGCGTCTTGTTCCTTAATCCATCCTGCCACTCTGTATCTTTTGATTGGAGAATTCAGTCCATTTATATTTAGAGTGATTATTGATATATGAGGGCTTAATACTGCCATCTTATTGCACAATTTCTGGTTCTTCTGCATATCCTTTGTTTCTTGTCCCATGTATATTGGGCTACCAATTTGATTAGGTAGTTTTCTATGTTGGCTTTCTTAATTTTCTCCTTGTTTATTGTATATGTCTCTGTTCTAATTATTTATTTAGTTAGGTTCGTATAAAAAATCTTGAAGATGAGATAATCCACTTTCTGATTGCCTCTTATTTCCTTAGACTATACTGATTCTGTCCCTTTCCTGTTTGAGGAGATCTTTGAACCACTTGGCACTTCACTTCCTTCTACTATCCAGAAAGTACCCTCTAGGCCTCAGAGCTTCTTAACAAAGCATTCCGTGGCTTTGACACTGAGTATGGCTTTCAAGGATGATATGGAGCCTCTAACCCCAGACATCTGGACTGTTAGCCACAGTTTGTTACGTTCTAACAGCATATCAGGACTCATTGCCCATATGAACAGATAAAAGAATCCTCACAAAATGGCTTCCCCCAGTGCAGAAGGCCCCTTGGCTCTCACCTCACAGAAACTGGAGAAGGAGGCCCTGGCATTTGTTTCTGCAGCTTGGTCTGCTGGGTTTATTGCAGCTGATGCTAATGCCAGTACTGGAGAGATATAGTGCATGGGGTCTTTCTGCTCATCCCCTCTCTTGCCTGCTGTTAAGAGATGAATGGCCACTTACTCACTGAAAGAAACAAGCAAATAAAATCTCTCATACACAGAGCAAAGCAGGCACCCACTTGAGGCCTCTGTGAAAGCACAGCTGCAGATGAAGAAAGCACCCCCGCCCCCACTCCTGCTCTGCTCTCTGGCTAATCAGGATGTGGCCTGAGGGTACTTTTCACAAGGACTAGAGAGAAAGCACTGTAAAGCAGCGTCTGCAATGTGCTAATGTTGACTTCGCTCCATTGCCTTTGCTTTTTAAAAATGTACTTTCAAAATCTTAAAGATTTTTAGGGAAAAAAAATGGCTGGAGACAAAGGGAAACTGCTTTGTTATGAAATCCTTTGGGATAATTCTGACATTCTTGGGGTTCAGTTCGGGTGGGGAAGTTCCCAGAAATCCATATTACTGAGGGTCACGTTCCTTCTTTACTGCTGAACTGCTGCAGGGAGATGGAACTAAAAGCATAACAGGAATGAGGAGAGCCTTGCAGCAGCTGAGCCAGACTCGGGGTCCCCTCAGCACAGCTGATCTGCCAGCAGTAATCTTGGGTCTCCTGGGCAAAAATTCTATGCAGCTCCATGACAGTCAGACTTCCCTTTCATTGCTAATGTGAATGCATCTTATAGCTATCACAAAAGAAAGGGATCATTAAAAGTGAACTGTACTGCTCTGGCTTTCGCTGCATGCCGTGGGGGTGGGAGGAACCAGCAGTGTCTGGAATCTCATTAGATCTGCAGCCAGGAAGCAGTTTAAAGCATTACATCATAAGGTTGTCAAGGTAACTGGCCAGGCTGCCTCTCTGGAATCCTGAGGTCCATCATGACAGGTTCTCTAGATGAGGACTGAGCTGCACTGAGGAGTAGAGAAGTAGCCTGCAGCCTGAAGAATGACAGCTGGCAGCCTATGCTCAGAAAGGTGACATTCACGCTGAGATGCTATTGCTGGGCTGGATCATGGGGCAGGGCCCAACAGTCTAACAGTCCCTACTGTCCACTGTACAATGGGAAAGACTATCCCCGCTGTTACCACTGCCAAGAGTTCCAGAAGAGTGCTTCCTGCCCTGTCATCACCCTACATCTGAAAGAGGCCATCAGGCTTGTGAAGGGCACCTTTCTTTCCCTGAGAGCTCAGGCGCCAGCTTCCTGTCCCTTCTGGAATGGGACCCTGTGTTAATTACCTAGGGCTGTATAGCAAAGTACCAAAAACTGAATGACTTAAACAACAGAAATTTATTCTCTGACAGTTCTTGAGGCTAGAAGTCTGAGATTAAGGTATTGACGGGGCCATGCTCCCTCCGGAGCCTCTAGGGGAGGATGGATCCTTCCTTACCTCTTCCAGCTTCTCATAGCCTCAAGTGTCCCTTGCTTTGCTGTGGCCTCCATCTTCACACGGTATGGACTTTGACCTCTACCTGCATCTTCACCTGATGACCTTTCCTCTGTGTTTGCGTGTCTCCGTGTCTTTACATGGCATTCTCCTCTCTGTGTCTGTCTATGTCTAAATTTCCCTCTTCTTACAAGGACAATGGTCTTATTGAATTAGGTCCCATCCAATGACCTTATCTTAAACCAAATTACATCTTCAAAGACCCTATTTCCAAATAAGGTCACATTCACAGGAACTGGGGGTGAAGTCTTCAACATATCTTTTTCAAGGACACAAGTCAGTCCATAACAGGCATACTCTTTACTCTACACAAAGACAAGTACACACATGACTTTCCAAGGCCTATGGCAGGACAGGCCAAAACCAGGCTGCCTAACGAACTCACTGAACACTAGGTGGAAAGTCAAACTAAAACCGAGCTATTAAAACAGAAGCATTGAAGAAGTGAAGAGCAACCTTGTGGCCTTGGAAATCAAAGCCTCTTCTCGATCCTGAGCTGCCAGCAGCTTCCAATGTTACCTCTGTCTCCATTCTTGAGGCTCTAAGGGAACGTGTGTAGGAGGAAGAGCTCATCAGTAAAGTCAACTGGAAGGGGCTACCCTTCCTGGACTCATCAGAAAAATGTCCAGATCGTCACCCTGGTTTTCTGCTCAGTAATACTCTCTAAGACCTCTGGACCAGGCAGAGCTTTCTCAGCTCCATGAATCATTCATCCTGAGCAGCCCAGGAGAAACCATTCCTGGTGAGATGTGCCTGCCTTTGCTCTCTTAATAGAGGCTGTTCTGTTAGGGCTAACACAGAGCTTCTGCAGTTTCTTAGTGTCAGAAGTCTGCCAGAACTCTTTAGAAAGGTGATATGCTTATGAATTGAAGCAATAGCATAGAGAATTCCATTCTCAGAAGCAAAAAATAACTGGAGACTATGCCACCCCACTCCTGTGCTTCCTCCAAGGTGTACAGAGGGGAAGGCTCCCAAGATTTTCTCCAGAAGCTAATGCCACGTTGATTGAAACATCACCCTTTATAACCAGATTAAGGCCACTGACTCTGAAATAGCAATTTTCTTTCTGGAAATAAAGATACAGTTAATTTCAGGTGAGAAAAGGTTATTGGGCAAACATAGCAGAGTTGGTAGAACATGCTCCCCACAGCTAAGGGAAGGAAATGGGAACACGGAGAGATTTGGTGTTCGTCCCCAAGTTTTTTCGTGTGATCTAGGATTATGTCTCCCATGTCCTGAAACCAGCTTGGTCCCAGAAAAATTGTGACTATCATTTAGTCACTCATTGGGTGTTTTACGTAGACTGTCTCACAGACCCTTAAGCAAGTGGTATAGCATAATGGCAAACAACTCAGGCCCCAGAGTCAGATGGTTAGACTCAAGTCCATACCCCTACTTTTCACCTCCCTAGAAGACTCTAGGAAACTCAGTGAGTCTCTTTGTGCTATGAAACGGGAGGTCCAAATTCCAACTTCATAGAGTGGCTGTGAAGATTAAAAGAGAGATTCTATATAAACTCTCAATAGACATTAGTGCCTATTATTAGGTACTTTAATTATTATTCCTACTTTATATAAAATGTATCTGAGGTTCAGAAGGGCTAAATAACATTCTCTGGTCACACAACTAACTGTGGGGAGCAAGATTCAACCCAAGATTTAGCCAACTTGAACGCTGCCTCCCCCAACCCAGCCATAGCATTGACTATTATGCAAGATCATCTCCCTGACAATTTGGGCCAACATTGCCTTTGGGGCTCCCTGACCTCGATTTTCAGTTCAGGCTCCTGCTTTTTAGTTTCCTTTTGGGGCTCCAGTGCCCTCCTGGCTTTCCTATCTTCCCAGAGCCCAGGGTTCCCCTTTGAAACTTGTCTTCCCCAGAAAGCACCTCATAGTTCAGATGAAACCTTTCCTTCGTCAAGATGCTCTCCCTGGGATCCCCTTCTGTCAGCAGAGTCCCTGGCTTTCTAACGTGACAGGTGCCACACATGTCTGCTGATTATCAACAGCTGCTGGTGGCTTAATTCCTTGTCTTTCATTCTCTCAACAACAATAGTACCAGGGACAGGCTTTCCAGCCACTATGGCAAGGCACTGGTACTGCTGACACAACCCAAGCTTGTGACCCCAGTATCACAGAGTCTATGGTATAGAATGGAAGGAAGACATATAGATAATTAACTCTCATGCTCTGAGGAAAATGGTTATGAACTGGGCTACTGTTTATGAATGATGAATGATGCATGATGCTTTAGCTGGGTCTGGGAAGGTTGAGTCCAATTTCACCAAGAAGACATATGGCAAAGCATCTTGAATGAGAAGAAAGAGCAAAGGAAGATGGAATAGGTATAAATTTGAGTAACCATGGGGGCATGGGCCAGTGTGGCTGGGGTTTGCTGAGCCTGAGGGAGAATGATAGGATATGGCTGGAGATCAGGTAGAGTCCAGATGGGAGGTCTTTGCATGCCTGCTGAGTGAGGATGTTGGGTTTTCTCCTGTATGCTGCTGGTTCTCAAACTTTAGTCTGCATCACAATCTCCTGAAGGCCCTTGATGAAAATACAGATTCTGCCCCCAAAGAGTTTTTGATTCAATACATCTGGATAGTGGGGAGGGGGTTCTAAGAATTTACATTTACATTTCTAACATTCCCAGGTGACACTGAGTCTGCCCCTCCTAGAACGACACTTTGAAAATTATTGTGGCAGACAGTGGGGTAATGCAGAACTATCTGGAAAAGCTTGCATTTTAAACTGAGGCACTGTGGTTTTTCCTGTGGAAAGCTATTTGGCAACCAGTGGGCATGCTCAGTTCCTCCTCATAGTCCACTGTCACCTCTACCTCTGTCCAGGGCAGGGCCACCACAGATGTTGGGCCATGCTCCAGATTGGGGCGCAGGCACAGCTCCCCGCTTTGTTTAGCAACAAACCTTCGGGAAAGCCAGAGTCACACCCGGTTTTTGAATTTTCTTTGAAACAATAATCCAGGCCATGCCCTAATGTCACCTGCTGGCTGAGGGTCAGTGGCTTCTCCTGTTGTCCCACTCCCACCCCAAAGTAGTTGCTAACAGTTTCTGGATGTTTTTTGTTGTTGTTTCTGCATATGAGTAAGAAGGCTTCAGTTCAGCTTTCTCTCTCACAGCTGCTGGCATCAAAATCAACTTAACTGCCTCTTTCCGATGGGAAGTAACTCAAGTTCCACTTAGGGTCTAAACATTTTCTTGCAAAGGTAGGGAAAATGTCATCTTGAAAAAGATACGTCGTAGAGAACTAGCAAATCAACATTTAGTGACTTCTCGTACCTCTCTGATCTCATTTCTTTCCCTTTCCCTCTCATTCTTCGCAGTCTAGTCACCATGTTGTTCTTCTAACATATCAGGCAGGCCTTGGGGCTTTGCACTGGCTATTCTTGCCTGGAATGTTGATTTACTCCAATGTCCACATGGCTCACTCCCTTGAGTCTTGAATTCAGGTCTTTCCTCATTGAAATCTTCTCTGGCAACCTGATTAAATACCAACCTTCCTCCCCAACATACACACACACGCTATCCCTCTAACCCTCCTTTATTTTCCTCCATAGCACATATCGCCGCTTCCCACACTACACATTTTACCTATATATTTGTTCATGGTCTGTGTCTCACCCACTAGAATGTAAGCTCCTTGAAGGCAGAGATTCTAGTCTAGGTTGTTCACTGTGGGGTATCTAACACCTAGAACACTACTTGGAACATATAGTAACAGCTACTCAATATTTCTTGAATGAAACATCACATTGGTCCTCCCAAACCCTGGTTTCAAGACCCAGGCTTATTCAATCACTTTCTTGCCCAAGATGACCAATGGAGCTACCATATGTCTCTTACTAGTAAAATAATAACATATGCCTCACCCGGATTCCAGCGTTGGGAAGGATAAACTGAGATGTCAGTTACGAAAGGGCTGTAAAACATTAACTGCAATACAAATACAAGTTATTTTTAGTGATTTTCCAATACTCCCAAAGACCGTAACATATATGTTCAAACAAGTCATTACCATGGCCAGCATTTTTTTTCCAGGCATACTTGAATGAGCAGCTTTCTTTGTTTCACTCTGTGTTCATAAATAACTCTTTGCATGTGCCAGAGAAATAGAAAGAAATGTGAAAGCTGCTAACAGTGAGAAAAATAAATAGAAATAAGTCAAGTGTAAGATTATTCAATTGAGTGTGTTTGGTTAACGTATAAACGGTAATGAATGACACTAAGTTACAAGGCAATTCAGGGACTGTTTGCTCAATATTTTCTGAGTAAAGTAATGTGAAAAAGTAAATGTTCATCAATTTTATTAATATATATAACTCAAAAGTCCCCAGGCCTTCCCAAACTCTGGGTTCAATTGAAATCATATTGACATGAATGCATAGAATCGGCTGGCCCACATGATTACAGGCTCCCCTACACAACTACAGGCCAATTGCAAAGACTTGTCCAATTATTCTGAGAATCTCTGGGGCATTTTGCATTTGATCATGATTACTTCTCTCAGGGTTTTCTGCTGAAGCCTGCTTGTTGATGTCTACCACCCACGGCCCCTGAAGAAAGTGCCTTTTGTGGGAGCACTGTTTTAGAGTCTAGAGAACCATTTCTCAGTGCCCCAAATTACATAACCTCCAAACAGCCTATGGGTCCTTCCTAAACTGGGGTCATATTGTGTCAGGGTCCAGAAGCAGGGATGTTGGCCGCTCTCCTTAGGTCTTGTACCTAGAACCTGGATGTGGGCTAGGAAATGATACAAGAAAGGCCAACAGCCTTTTCTCTCACTTCATGTCATTCAGTTCAAGGCAAGTCTCACAATGGCCATTCTCAGAAAGCATGCCTTCACATGACCATAGAACAATCCTTACTATTTTACAAGCCATAAATAGACTTGGTCTCAGGTTTCTTGAAAGCTTTATTGTACTTTTAGTGGTGATTCTGGTGAATTAACTTCTCTAACAAAACAGCGTGTTGAAAACAGGAAACAGGTAAAAGATATTCTCCAGCTTCAGTGAACAATTACACTAGGATTATGATTACTGGTGCTGCACACTCGGCTGTTTTCCAAAGCACTCCCAGCCTCCCCACAGCCCTCTCCGCATTCTGGGCAAGTTTGGCCCAGATGTGCTTATTTTCTGCTTGCTTTTCCCAGGCAAGGAGACACTTATGCAATTCTTCATCCAAGCAGTAAAAAATGACTCTCAGTCTTTTCTCCCTTGATGGGAAATAAAACGATGAAGCCGACCTGTCTTCTAGAGACACACAATCGAGGGAACACCTCAGGTAACAGGCCATTGCGACAAAGCTCCCAAAAGAATCCTGCTCCCACCCCATTTTCATACAGTCCAGGCTGCAATTTCTTGACTTCACGCCGAAGCACAGGGAGCCAGTGGGCCTTTGCGGATGTGGTTGTAGGGTAGTCTGCATTCTAATAAATGGATATTTTCTTTTCAATTAACTCATTGCAGGGATCCTTAAATTCAAATGCTGTAGAATCTCTCCCTTGAAAAGGTGTGAGTTTTTATTTCATTTTTCTTGGTTTTCACATATAAGAAAAACACGCACCCACATTTCCCTGTAAGTGATGACTTGTGCAATGCTCATGAACTGAATATTCATGATGAAAAGACCTTGTGTTCTCAGTGCAGACTGGAAGTCAGTATGAAGTCCAGCCACACGCTGCAGCCATATGAGCTGGTAGGTCAGAAGAGTCATTTTGAACTAATGAGAGTTTTCTCTTTCTACCAAACCTTTAGGAGGAGACACAATGCCACTAGCATTGTTTCACTCAAGGCTTAAATTCAAAATCTCATTGTTGTTCCTCATGAATAATTTAACAACTTTACATCTTATTTTTTAAAATGGTAAAACAAGAAAAGGAAATAGAAAGTTGAATCAAAGTCATCACCTTTGATTCCTATTTAGATGGTATTTAAAAGTAAACTGATTGGGCTTAAGGGAAATGCTGGATTTGGGATTAAAAATAACAAAAAACAGGTTTATGGATAATTAAGAACTTTTTGTGCAAGTGTAAAATTGGTGTGCTTCCTTCTAATCCTTTAAAACTTACAGAAATTAATGTTTAATTCATTAATTTCTTTTATATCTTGAACATTTCCTCTGAATATAAAATTATTTAATTGCAAAATAATAAATGATTATTCTTTATTTTTACTTTTTTTTTTACTGGGGAAGAGTCACCCCAAGCTAATATCTGTTGCCAGTCTTCTTCTTTTTGCTGAGGAAGATTTGCCCTGAGCTAAGCTTTATTGCCAATCTTCTTCTTTTTGTAGGTGAGCTATCCCCACAGCATGGCCACTGACAAGTTGTGTAGGTCCACACCTGGGAACTGAATCCCAGACTCAGAAGTGGGGAGTGCCAAACTTAACCACTAGGCCAGCGAGTTGGCCAAATGATTATTCTTTAAATACTTCCATTTATCTTAATTCTTTCAAAAGTAGAAAAATGGTGTCAATAAACATTAAAAGTTTCAATATTTTTATTTACAGAAATTTCTTTATGATATAAAAATGTTCACTAAAAGTAAGCACAAAGTCAATAGGAGTTAGAAAACATTTCTAGAATGAGGATGAAGCAGTTCAAAATTTGGCAAAAATGAGCATCTCAATTTCTAAAAAACGACACAAGTTACAAAGTATTCTCTTGTGCTAGTCAGGTTATCTGAAGAAACAGAACAAATAGGATATGCATATATACAAAGAGAGAGATTTAAGGAATTGGCTCACGGGATTGTGGAGGCTGGCAAGTCTAACATTGGTAGGGCAGGCCAGCAAGCTGCAAATTCAGGTCAGACTTGATGTTGCAGCCTTGAGCTCAAAACCTGTAAGGTGGGCCATTAAGCTGGAAACTCGGGGTTTCTATGCTGCAGTCTTGAGACAAAATTCCTTCTTCTTCTGGAAACTTCAATCTTTACGCGTAAGGTCTTGAACGGATTAGAGAGTAATCTGCCTTACATAAAGCAAACTCACTACAAATGTAAATCACATCTAAAAAATACCTTCAGAGCAACATCTAGATTGGTATTTGACCAGACAACTAGTTGCCAGAGCCCAGTCATGTTGACACACAAAATTAACCATCACAGTCCTAAAAGCAGCTAGTGTGCTAGGAGTGAAATTAAGAATTGGAATTCCCTTAACTATTACTTTCCCACCAGCAGCACTATCCAATACCAATTTAGTCCTCATAGGAATATATTTCTGTCTTTAAGAATAAGAATGGGTGTGTGTGTGTGTAAAAGGGAGTTAGCAAAATAAATTATTAGTAACACCTTTAACTTATCCTTTCTATTTGATTATAAACTTTAAAGGAAGCATCTTTTATTCACTTGTGCTTTTTAGAGGCTTGACATATAAATAAATTTATATTATAAAAACTAACAAATTTCTGTTAAAAACTGTAAAAGGTTATTGTTTTTAAATCAAATGGCAGTCTGATAATGATGGTTTATCTTATAATGAATGCACAGATAATTATTACAAGTTCTGTTAAAAAATAAATAAAACTATTTCAAGGCCCTGACAGCACTACAGCAGACAAACAGGTGGGGCTGGGAGGAGCTGGCATGTGAAGGAAGGGGCTGCACTGGGGGAGACCCGCGTTAATATAACTTCTCTCCTGAGGGCGCTCCCTTCTCTGTGAAGCACAGGATGGTTAGAACTCAAGGAGAAAGTAACATTCTGGTGGCCTGAAGTGTTCTGACATGATGGTGTTTGAGGCTATCAGAATAGCAAGGAATTAAGGGGGAAACTCCTGGAAAGGTGATAGCTACAGGGATGGGAGCCAAGCCACTCAAAACCTACATAGAAACCACTATCAAATCCTTGGCTGACCCCTGAACTGTGCACGACCCGAGGAGACTACAGAGAGTCCAGCAGAAAGCAACAGCTGGGAGGCTAAAAGAACTGGGCAGATGCTCCAGTTGTTAGCCAACACAGAAAATAAAGAATTTGGAGTTTGAGTCCTGCCAATAACCTTGCAGACTAGAAAGAGAAACCTGGGATATCAACAGATCTCAATCTAGTACAGTCAATAGGACTTTGTGGTGGCTTTTGTTTTCATCCCAGAAGACCAGACCAGTAATCAGTGGGCAAATATGGTCTAGACCACATAAGGGTAGGATAGATGCATCACCATTTGTTGAGCCGTAATGAAGAATGATCGTCAGTGGATTCCCAGCCATCAGTGATCTGTGCCAAGGGTGATAAATATTTTCATCAAGATGCTATCTGCTGAAACAGGGAGCAACTCTTTCACTTGTGTAGTGATCAAAGCGGGGAAAGAGAAATAGTGAGTCATTAATCATAAAGATCCAGATTTAAATGGCCTATAAGTTGAAGTGGCCACACTTTAATAGAATGCAATTCAGTGGACAAATGCTTAGAAAAGGGGACTAGAAAACATAAATAAATACAAGAACAAAGCAAGCGATAGACAAGGAGAATAGTTATTAAACTTTTGGTCTCAGGACTTCATCATTCCCTTAAAAACTATGGTGAACTTTAAAGAGTTTTATTTGTATGAATTATATGTTAGACATTAAAATGGAGAATTTTTAAAATATATTTTATTAATTTATTTTAAGATAATTCCATTTTATATTAACACAACATATTTTTATGAAAAAAAAAATAATGGCTGGCAAGCATGGCATCATTTTACATTTTTGCAAGTCTCCTTAATGTCAGATTGAAGTCTCATATGTGATTTTATAGTCAATATGTCCATATATCACATATCATGTAGCCTCTGGAAAACCCCACGCTACACTCATGAAGGACTGTGAGTGAAAACTGCAAGTAACATCTCAGTATTGTGAAAATACTTTTGAATTTGTGGACCATCTGAAATGGTCTCAAGAACTGCTAGATATCCCCTTTGCAGAGAATTCACATGGATTATGAGTATTCTCATACTCTGGGTCACGTCCGAGACTTCTTTGACATACTTCTTTTCTAGACTCTTATAGCCAGTCCTTCAATCTTCTTCCTTACAAGTTTCCAGCCATCCCACAGAACCATTAACAGCTTCCCACGAATATATATAGTCCAGACCTCTGATCCTCTCTCTTTCTAAGCAGAGTGAACACCATATATATCACTTGAAATTCTGACCACTGGGAGAATTTCCCTTCCTAGTCATTCTTGAGGGATAACCCTCAAGGAAGGTATAAAACTGCAGCATCCCACTTCAGACTGGTTCCAGCATATTGCACAGAAATATCTTTAAACCAGGCTTGAATAGTGTCCTCAGTTCCCATGAGGCCATAGTTGTAGTGTGAGGGAGAGGTAGGCTATGCAGCAAAAGTAGATGTACTGAGAATATGAGCCACCTGATCATGTAACATACAGGTGGCTTCGGTACCTGCTCAAACCTAATTTTGTAATTGATGGTGAACTACCCAAAGTTATGGCTCATTGGTCATATAACACCCTGCTTATGATAGAAACTCATGTTGCACGGTCACTTGGTATCTTTAGGACTCAATAGCAAACCAAGGCTTGTGTCCTTAAAAGAGAATAAATATTTTCTGAAAAAAGTACAGCTCTATAGATCCCTAGAGTATCCCAATCCATCATAGTGAGTTTTGAACAACGTCACATTCGCTATGACATAAAGTCCAAGTGGTAGAGCTGCTTACAATGGCAGCCTGGTTCGGTTACCTCCAAATGTGACAAATTGTTGCCTTTAAAATCTTCAAAGCTCCTTTCTTAAGTGATGGGAGTTTTGCAAAATATAGAAACTTGTCTTTCACTTTGGAGGTAATATTCCGACATGCCCTGAACTACAGGAGTACCAGAAATTTCTCTGAGAAGACAGGCACATAAATTTTCATTGATTTTATATTCCACTGTGGACAGGCATATATCTTACCAAGTATTTGGAGTCTATTGTAGTGAAACAAATCACTCCAAAACTTAGTGACTTCAAACACTAACAATCATTTCATTATCTCTCAAGGTATCTGTGAGTCAAGAATGCGGGCCAGGTCTGGCTCAGGATCTCTCATGTAGTTGCAGTCAGATTGTGGTTGGAATTGGAGAAGATGGGGTGTTGAAGCAGCTAGAGGGAAGGCCAAGCATCTCTACTTTCCTGTAGTCTCAGGTCTCTCTGCATGATCTTTTCATTTCCTTACGACATAGAGTCTTCCTGCTTTTACGGAGGTGAAGGCTTCAGATATGAATATTCTACTGAATAAAATGGAAGCCATTTCATTTTTTATGACCTAACCTAATAGGACACACAGGGCCACTTCTGGTGTGCTCTCCTGGGTGACGCAGTTAGAAAAGCCCGCCGAGCTTCAGGGAAGGGAACATAGATTCCACTTCTAAGCAGGAGGAGTGTCAGAATCCCATTGTAGAGGCCGGCCCGGTGGCGCAGCGGTTAAGTTCCCACCTTCTGTTTCTCGGCAGCCTGGGGTTCGCTGGTTCGGATCCTGGGTGCGGACATGGCACTGCTTGGCAGCCATGCTGTGGTAGGCGTCCCACGTATAAACTAGAGGAAGATGGGCACGGATGTTAGCTCGGAGCCAGGCTTCCTCAGCAAAAAGAGGAGGACTGGCAGTAGTTAGCTGAGGGCTAATCTTCCTCAAAACAAAAACAAAACAGAATCCAATTGTAAGAAAAAGATGTGGGATTGGAGATATTGCTGCAGCCATTTTTTGGAAAATACAGTCTGCCAAACCAGGGCATCTACTAATTCCTGCTGAGCAAGTATTGTAACATTATGCAGTTAATATACAGGACCAGAGTGATGTGGAATGATGAGATGATAGTGGTTTAAATTATAAGGGTCAGTAGGAGAGTTGGCATACCCTGAGGTAAAATGGCAAAAGTGTACCGCTGTACCTTTCGGATGAAAGTAGATTGCTTCCAGTATTCTCTGTTTATTAGAATAGCTTTAAAAAGTATTTTCCAGAAAAATAGCTTCATAGCAGGTACAAGGAAGTTATAGATTTGTTTGAGAAAATAGACTACACTTACAACAATAATTTGAATCACCACTTGATTGGTTTCCAATAGTCCCCTCTCATTCTCCTACACCCTTTCACATCCTACACAAAGAAATATGTGCCTTATTTGGGAAGAAAATAGATACCTCTGAATCTTTTGTGTCTTTGAAAATGGCACTGACGTCTTTTGCTATTCACCTTGGGGTGTAGTACTGCTTCTATTTAACTTTTTCAGTTAGAGGTACAGCTCCAGAGTCTTATGTTTGGCCCTACCTACCATAAAAGCCTTCACTCCTCTAATTAGAGAGTTATTGTGGGGAATCCTCCAGCAGCCAAGTTAGTCTGTTACAACTATGCCTTTAGGAACCAGAGAAATAAGTACGGGAGAAGAATGTACATAGACACGGGACCCAATGTGAGAAAGAGTGGGCCCAAAGCCCACTTAACCTCTGATCTCCAAAACCCCCACAATGGTGTTCTGTGTCTTAAAGGAATCACATAATTCAAAACTAGTGGTCAGAGGGCTAGGCCCATGGCCGAGTGGTTAAGTTTGTGTGCTCCACTTCAGCGGCCCAGGGTTCACCAATTCGGATCCTGGGCAGAGACCAACATACTGCTCATCAAGCCATGCTATTGGTCTGTGTGGCAGCATCCCACATAAAAGAACTAGAATTACTTACCACTAGGATATACAACTATGTACTGGAGCTTTGGGGAGGGGAAAAAATAAAGAGGAATATTGGCAATACATGTTAGCTCAGGGCCAATCTTCCTCACCAAAAAAAAATAGTACACCTTTAAAAAAACAAACAAACAGACAAAACTAGTGGTCAATAATCCACATCATTTCTTGTATTTATTTCCCCAATCAGAGTTTGTCTGATAAATGGCTATAGACCTCTTTGAGAATGCATATAAAGAAACTTACACAATACACAATTATTTCAATGTCTTAGGGTCTTTCCAGAAGAATTTGTGAACTGGCTCACATCTTGGAATTGAGAAAGTACCATGAGTCTCGCTCATGTGAGTCAACTCTTTTCCAGATGTAGATTTGCTGTTTGCTTGAGGTTATATAAATTAAGCAGAACTTTACAAGCCTGCCCATTTACTAGAGTTCTAGGACCCTCTGATCAATTAACCACCAACAGAGATCCCTCTTGGTTGAGCTATTGTGATTACCACTCTAGGCTTCTATTTATTTCAGTAACAGATAAACTTTTTCTAGTGATTAATTACTGCCACTAGGACTCTGCCAACTGGAGATTCCATCATACTCTACGTCAGGGAGCCTGTTTCAAAGCCAGGATCTTTTGAAGCTTTCATCCTGGGCCTACCAGAGACATTTGTCGCCTAGCATTTTCCAAAAATATTTGTCCTTCCATAGCTAATATATATTTCAGCCTTTGGTTAAGGGAGTGTCCTTGGGGGCTCTTTCTGGGTATATCATAATGGTGAAGGTGAAAGAGTCTCACGGAAAACTCAATTAAAAATTCTTATCTCCCTAAGTCTTTGGATTCCTCCTCTACATAATCTAAGGAATTTCTGGTATCTCAACCTTATTTAGTGGAGGCATCATTGAAACTAGCAAGAAAGAGAAAAAGGGAGCATTTCAGTCCAAGTCTGTCTTACAGTGAGTTCCCACTGTCCACAGACCTATCTCAGGTTACTTCTCAAGTATATTTATCGAACTGCAAAACCTGGTAAACTCAGGGTTCTATTTCCAAGATTCCTTTGAGGCTAAGTTTTCAAATGCTAATTAAATACATTTGTGCTGACTAGAAGCACCTATGCAAGATTTGAAGGAAGGGAGAACGAAAGCAGATCATCAACTATATCCAACATAACAGCCATTAAAGGCAAGTATCAAAATAAAATGAGCTGAGACCTAGGCGTTTACAGCACTTTATTATAGAGCACAAAACCAAGAGTTTGTAAACTTTCAAATCACACAGAGCAAAAAGTGAGAAAGTTTTTCTGTAGTGTTATTAAGAGGAAACATCCTTTGTAAGTTTTCATTTTTCTGTATATTTGATAATATACATATTAGTGTAGTAGTACAAATAATTCATAATAAAATGTGAAAAGGAAGGATATTTGCTTTTAAAAATTTACTGGTGGAGTACAAGTCAAAAACTTTGAATACCACTGATTTAGGAGACAGAGCAATAAGCCAAAAATTATTACGTATAGTATTATAATTTAAAAAGCAAGAAAAATTCATATATTTACATATAGTAGAAAACATACACCCAGACACACACATGTATACAGCATACAATATACCTTTAAGTGTTGTCATTATTTAAACTTTAAAGCTCTCATCAGATATGAACATATAGTTGCTTACTGATATATTTCAAAAGTCATTTATTTCCATTCACCGGAGGTATGATTTTAGCCTCCACTGCTGTAACAAGGATGTAAGTTAAGAAAAAAATTATCAATGTCCTCCTTCCAAAGAGATTTGATTGATGTGTGTAATGGATATGATGGACAGTGGACCTAAAAGACCATGTGAAGTTTGTCAGACACACTTCAAATCCTGCATTAGGGTTTCAGTCAGATTTCTAAATATATGAGACCCTTCTCATTAAACCAAGGGGCTCAATCTCAAAGATGAATGCTTCTAACTCTCATTCTACATCGTGTGGTCTTGGGGTGGATATAACAACAGCATTTTATCTATAAAAATAACTCTGGAAAGCACTTAAGGAGAGGATGAGGATCTTTTATATTAAATCAGTTTCATCAATGAGTATTAGACAAGGCCAGATATTTTTCCTAAGAAATATAAATCAGCTAATAGTAATGAATTAAGATAGCGCACATAATACAAAAAATGTAATGCTGTGTACAGTACTTTGCAATACATTTGCTTATTTTCTTAAAAATGAATTGGAATTGCTGAATAGCAAGAGCAGATCTATTTTTGCCTGAGCCATATTTTTAAAAGTCACAATTTAATACAGATACTTTTCCCTAAAACCCTCTATTCCTCAAAAGTTGCATATTTTCTCCTAGACACTTTCGTCAGCCTATCAGAGTAGGGATGATGAATCTTAGAACATAAAACCATTCACCAAAATGACCTCATATAGATATATTCAAATCATTATAGGATACGGAATTGAATCATTAGGAATTATGGGTACCTAAAATATTTTTAACCTACTTTTTCCAATTATTTCCCAACTAGATTGCTTCTTTAAAATGCAATGAAAAACTAAAATAAAATGAAGAACTGCACCTGCTAATCTAATAGATTAGATACATTGAAAATTTAGACTAGAAAACCATCTAAGTGATAAAGGTGTCTCCTGAGAGATAATTCACTACATAGAAACCTACAGAACCAAGTTTCTCAAGACATTTGTTGTTCAGACACCAATAAGCACTTCCACACAAGTGAATATTGCTCACTCTGAGATATACTTTGAACCAAGGTGGGTAATTTGCAAACTACATATTTCAGTCAAGTTGGCTAGCCCCTAGACTGGTCTTATTTTTATTGCTCCAATACTGTTTCTTTTACTATACAATATGAATTACACAAATAGCATATATTTGAATAACAGGGGGCTTTACTAGACAAAAAGTAGCTTGAGAGTACCTTATTTTGAGTACTGTGATTCACGGTAAATATTGAACTGCCCTTCTCTGCCTGTGATAATATGTTTTCAATCCTAGAAGCTTAAGGATTCTGTTTTCTTCTATATTTCCCTATAGTTTCTCCCATATTTTTCCATGAATGATAATAACAAAGCAAGAAAAACCCAACCCAATATTTTAGTGATTTCGTGTGTTATCTCATCACCTCTCGGAACAACTCTGGGAGGCAGGTATTATTTCACAGCTCTATTACAGATGAGGAAATGAAGACTAAAAAAGCTTAATTACCCAGCGTCAAACAGCTGTAAGTGTCAGCCATGCACTAGACTATCTGATCCCAAAGCCCATGCTCTTAACCACTATGTCACATGGCACTTGCTTGACATGAATTGTCATATCTGATACCAAGGGGAGAATAGTTTTTTATAGTCTGATGTCTGTCTCTGCCATGTTTTCTCTCCTACACAATTCTAGTAAGGACACGAAAGGTCCCAGAGCGAATCCTTTCCAGACCCTCAGGCTGTTCTCAGAGATTGTGGATCACTTGTCTGCTGTCATCCTGAAGGTGGGGTGTGTGACACAGTGACACCCAGCATCCAGACCCTCTCTCCAAGGCTCAGGGAAGCCCAGGACTGACAAAATTCTGGGATGGTCAGGAGAGTATGATCGAAGAAAATAAAGAAAACTTTTACAGTAGTTTTTCCCTCAGGTAAAAGTGGACAGAATTATAGGCTTCAATAATATGTTATAACATTTATATAATGTATATTTATTACATAATCTGATCTATTAAAATACTGAATTATCAAAAATAAAGCGATAATTACAAAGAAATTCCATTTGAACATCTAAAATAGAATTTATTCATGGAATTATTCATTGAAAAATATTTCTAGTATTTTTTAAGTGACAGCATATTATTTGTTTACTGATGTCAGGAACATATTTATTTCATAAGTAAGAATCCCTTATATTTACTAAATCAGCTCAACTAGATTGTTTTATTATTAACTTACAATATCTGTATATTTAACCATAAAAAGGTGATGAGAGAATGGTTTAAATTGTATTTTACTCAGTAATCTGCAAGGAATTCAGGTAGGGATGCTTATGCAAAATATGAGTCCTTTTTCCTAGTTTTCAGTTCAGTATATCTACGTTGTAAAAAGTGATCAATAAATAAGACTTGTCACTAAATAAAAGTAGTTAAATGTAAAAGAAATCTTAAGTCTTTTTGAGTCAGAATAATACCATTTCTCTGGCAGATGATATTGATTAAAAATAAACATTTTATTTTATACCTTTCTTGAATTTATCACTGATGTGTACTATATCTAAAGACATCTTTTCGTGCAAATTATTTTGTATTGGATTCTCCTTGCATTCGAACTTCACATAAGCAGTAAATTAATATTTTTGTTGTAATAGTATAATAATTCAACAATGATCTTTTCAAAATAGGACCAGAGTTTGAATTTTTCCTTGAATGAAGTCATCAGTGTGATATAGAAAACTCCTAGACATTTGAGTTTATTCCTCTTTTCCACTACAATATAATCCTGGAAGCCCCTTTAGGTTAGTAATCCTTGCCAAGATCTTAGCATAATATAAGTATGATTAGCAACATGCCATAAAAGCAATAGTTTAGTTAAACTTTCATAGTTCCAAGTATATATATGTTCTTCAGGAAAAGTGATGGTAGGCCTTAGCAAATTTAGTCTCATGAAAAACTATTATATAAGGAATCCAATAAAAAGTTATGGATGTGAGAAATTGTGCAGAATGACCAAAAACACAAAATAGTTCAGTGAGCATACAAATTCTAGGCTCCAAGAATGCAAGGTTGGTTAGAACCACAACAAATAAATATTGCTTGATCCCTGTCTCATTTGGTTCATCATGTACATCTTTGTTGCATCAATTCATGTTATACTGATGCCATTCTTGTTATTTTCCTCTTTATTGGTCTGGTCATCACTAAGACAGACAATAATTAATAGCAAGGATATAGGTACAGTTTTTAGCATAAGAAAATTATTTGAAACAGAAAATTTTAAAAATTAGAAGTATGGAAGTATTTTCAATCTATATAATTCAAAGAGAAAGCGAATTTTGTGAACTGAATAATTTCCTAGGGTGGGGTAAAATATTTCAAAATCATGTCATAACCTTAAGAATTCAAGCAGTTGGTGTCCGTTGAACACCTGTTTCTGTCAGTGGGGTAATGATGTGGGCATTTCTCTCACTGAAAAGCATTTTTCAAAATAAAGGCTGAGCCCATATTTCTTCCCACTACAGCTTCCTATCACTTCCATTTTTTTAAAGCTAGAAAAGCAGCTCATCATCTACATTATCACAAATGTCACTAAAATAAGACAGCTTTTCAGTCTCTTTCCTCCAACACTGCCAAAGTGATTGCCTCATTTTGGCTGCCCTGCCAAAGAAATTGGAGCAGATTACCTCCCATTTTCCTCAAAAAATGTTCTACCTCATGACCTATTTTGAGTTAGTTCTGCCAGTTAGTCCACTGGCAGTGTACTCTTTTCTATAATGCAAAGTTCAGCAGGGCTTTGAGATTGAAAAACAAAACATTCTCTGCATTAGCCAGGGCACATGAAATATACCAGAAATATGGCAGAAAAAATGAAGATGATCTTCTCAGTACCTCTCACCATCCTTAATGTTTTGTTGAAAAACTGTATTGGGCAGGGCCTTGAATTTGGGCTCCGTGCCTTTGGCTAAATATCTAAACCACTCTGAGTCTTGGTTTCCACACAGAGATGGGGGTAGGTAACAATAGAATATGATAAATAATCCATAGTTCTTTAGGGGAGCAAATAATGTGTCTAAAATTTCAGTAAATTGTCAAATTATTCAAGTTATTATGAAGTGCTATTATTGCTGCTGATGATTATGTGACTAACTCAACACCATAGCAAAAACAAACATGTATCTATTCCTGTTTGAGGACGCTTAAGGGACTACGTGGTACACATTTTGAAGAACACATTCTTTTCCCAGAATTAAGCTTAAAAGTGGAAAATCATCCCCTGGGACTTCAACAAATGGTTCCCTACCACCCTGTATGTGAAAGGCACTGTGCTGGAAGCTGAAGCATCTGCATGAATCAGACACCCAGGCCAGTCCTCCCGACTGCCTACATTCTATCCAAAGTGTTCATAATTTTCTACTTCTTGGTTTAGATTCAGTGTCAGCAAAGTTATAAAGCCCAACAGAACACTTGAAACAAAACCAAAATAAATGTTAATCTGGCAGAAATTTTGGATACAAAGGGGACTTTATCTAATGCAAACCAAAGCCTGTATTTTGATAAGATTTAAACAGGTAATGAAGTTCCTCACAGAGAAATGAACCAAGCTGGGGGAGTATTGTTATCTACAAAGTTGCTGAAATTCAACAACTGTACCTGGCTTAGAAGGGCTTCGGACTATTAAAATCTCCTTCCATCGTGTATTTAGTTTCTGAGGGCTGCCATAACAAATTGTCACAAATTGGGTGGCTTAAATCAGCAAAATTTACTCTTTCAGACTTCTGGAGGTTAGAAGGCGAAATCAAGATATGGCAGGCTCCTGCTCCACTGAAGGCTTTAGAGGACAACATTTCCTTGCCTCCTCCTAGTTTCTCGTGGCTCCTGGCAATCCCTGGCTTGTAGCTGCATCACTGCAATCTCTGCCTCCATCTTTGCATAGCCTTCTTCCCTGTGTCTTCTCCGTATCTCGGTATCCAAATCTCCATCTTCTTTCTTCTATAAAGACACCAGTCAATGGTTTCAGGCCCCTCTCTAATACAGCATGACCTTAACTTGACTACATCTGTAAAGACCCTGCTTACAAACAACGCCACATTCACAGGTACTGTTAAGACCTGACTGTGTCTTTTTGGGGGACATATTTCAACTTACTGTACATGGTAAAAGGAGGATTTTACTCAAGCCTGAAATATTGGGGAACTAATAGATAAAACAATGTGAACTAAGAATTAGTGATTGAAATCTTAAATTAGACAGGTGTATGTTTCTTGAAACCTGCCTTTATTGTAAGCATATGATCTTTTAGAAAAGGACCATATATTTTTCACCTTTATATCCACAGAAAATATAAAAAGTTGAGAGAAAACATTAACTGTGAACAAAATAACAGTTGAGATAAAGAATACAATAGATGGATTAAGCAGTCAGAGAAATTCCGTGAAAGAAAGATTTCGTGAAACAGAAAGATAGCACTCTTCCAGAACTCACCAGGAAATAATAAATAGACAAAAAGTACAAAAGAAAAGCTAAGCGATATAAAAGAAATAAAAATGTCAACATCCAGAAGACTGAAGTCCTTAAAGGAAAGAAAAATAAAAATAGAGAGGAGGAAATATTTAAAGACATAATGAAAATACATTTCCTTAGAATTAAAGAAAGATGAAAAACCTCAAGTTGAAAAGGATTACGGAGTGCCAATGAGAAGAAACAATACCTGGACACATTATGGTGAAGTTCAAGAATATCAAAGACAAAAAGAAAATTAGAAAATCTTTCAGAGAGAGAGGGCAAACAAGGAAATTAGAATCTGACGGACATCAAACTTCCATCCCTGAGTTAGATTCTCTCAGTTTTAAATAGTTGGAATTTAACTAAGAAATAAGAGATCCACAAATGCCGAGGAATCTCGTAGGCTCAGAGCAAATTCTGCTGATGGGAGATATTCTCAGTTCGGTCTTTTTTATCTTGAAATGTGTAAATATTTTAGCCCAAGAATTTTCACAAATTGTGTCTTTTGTTCTGTCCAAAGGGCTTTTCTTTGGTAAACATTTTTACAGGACAAAACTTGTTCTTTTGAATGTTTTGCCAGATATAAATGCTACAAAATCATAGTCATCCTCAATTTTATTCCATTGTTGCCTATAATATAAATTTATCCAATTAAAACTAGGAATGCCAACAAAAAATTCTTCCCGTAAGTTAAGAAATTCAAAATAGCAATGATTGATATTGAAAATTAAATCTTTAACTTTTTGGTCTTTTGTTGTTTGATTTATGCAGTTCTTCCTGTTTCTATAGTAATAAGTTTTACTGTCCTCTTGTTTGTGACCTATGTTTTCAACACTGGCGATTACCTAAAAGCTTTGAAAGATTAAATTTTGTTGTGTTCAATACATTGAATACTTTGACTAAAGATTTCCAAGTAATTTTGATCAAAATGCAACCAAAATTTAGTGAACTCATTTACAAAAGTTCTGCTTTTTATGAGACACTGAGGTTGTAAAAGTTTTACAAGATATTTCTTCAAGTTCAGCATTGCCAAAATTGAACTGATGGTGGGCCATAAAGAGAGAAAGCATGTGCTGTCATACTACGGTGTTTCTCATAAATTCATTTACTCCACCCACTTATATGTAGAAATATTTGCAAATTTTGACATCTTGATTTCTACTTCAATTGGTAGCGTAGTAAAGACTGTTTGGACTGGCATCTGTGGGCTATGTGTATATTACCGCCAATTCCAGATACCATTAAGCTCAACAGATCTCTTACTTTAGTCATCAGAGTTGTTTTCTTTTTTACCATGACGCTGCACAATACCAAAATTTATATTCAAATAAATTGTCTTCTATGTTGAAATTTTTAACTAAATTTATAATAAAACTTACATTAATTGCAGATGTTTTATCTTCTCTTGAAGGGGCATCAAAGCTTTACTTTGATTGCATAAATTGGTTGCATAAATATTGAGCTATGATTGGAATTAATTTGATTGATCTCTGTATTTGAATAATTTGATGACACATATAAAACTCACATCCTTCGATTGTTTGCCAAATTCTTCTAATAATAATAGGGCCAGCTTGGCCCCGTGGACGAGTGGTTAGGTTCGAGCGCTCCGCTGCAGGCGGCCCAGTGTTTCATTGGTTCGAATCCTGGGCGCGGACATGGCACCGCTCATCGGACCACGCTGAGGCACCATCCCACATGCCACGGCTAGAAGAACCCACAACGAAGAATACACAACTGTGTACCGGGGGGCTTTGGGGAGAAAAAGGAAAAAATAAAATCTTTAAAAAATAAAAATAAAAAAATAATAGGGCCAGCTTGCTAACAGTTATCTTTCGCTTTTCGTGCATACACGGGAAATCGTAGAATCTAAAATGAGTAAAATAAATTTACAGAAACAATTATTCGATCTAAATGAAAAATCATATCATAAAAATTAAACACACTTCCTTCTATGCTTGTGTTAAATTCTCATCCTTGGAAATTTTTTTTAAATAACTACCAATTTTTGAAGTACATGTTACTTCTTTAGCAAATTTGTATTCTTCCGGTTTTCTATGACACCCATAATGGTGGTTCATAAATGTTCATAAATATTTTGTATAAATCACACAGTTACTATCACTTTCCTGGGAAATAGAAAACCAGTACTTAATTTTAACTAAGCATGCACTTTCATTGCTCTTTTAACTCTCTACTGTCAAAAAGGTTTACTGGGGGAAAATAAGTATTACCGAATAATAAGAAGCAGTTGTAGAATTATGCCTTAAAATTATTGACAAAACTCCTGAAGTGAGGGTGTTCAGATTGCAGCTGATATACCCTACTGCAGAATTTCTCAGCCTTTATTTCATGTCCGTGTAAATTATAATTTCTCATGTTTTCAATTGACTCCAACTGACTCTACCAACTGGCAGCCTGGTGTCTTCCTGCATCTCACAAGGTGTTGCACAGGCAACAGAACAACTTGCTTCTCCCACCACCATCCAGGTAATTGTCAATGTCCAAGGACATTTCATTTTATCAGAAAGTGCCCTGCTTGCTGTCTGTGAAATGGAGGAGTTAGTTGAACGCATCTGGAAAGGGCTGGGAAAGAATATGGGTCATGTTTCTAATTTAGCTACATGTTAAAGTAAGAATTTTGTTTACTGTATATATATCTCACGTACGACAAGATGAGACCAGCTGGAAAGACAAAGTGAGGGTCTATCCAGGTTTATTCTAATACAACTATAAATAATAATAACATAATATTTAAAAATAATAAAAAAAAAATAAAAATAATGAATGCTAAATAAGATGCAGGGCAACAGACTGAAACCTGTGCTCACAGGATGTCTGCTTATTCTCTGTTTAAGGTTTACATGACAATTTAATGCTAAAGATATCAAAGAGGCTTAAAGCTTTAACACATAATTGAAAAAGAAAGCTATTAATATGGTCAGTCCTTCCTGTGGGAAGATAAGGTGAGTCCCAGCTGCCCCCTTGTTACATCTCATTTTATTGCAGGAAAAGTATCTAAAAAGAAATAAGTAGCCACTTAAAACCTGCAGACTCACGAACAGCAAATCTCACAGTTCCAAGGACTAATTTTAAAATAATCTTTTGAAATAGAAGAGCCTTTATTTTAGGATAGCAGGTTGAGAACAGAGCTATTAACCGTCTAGTAATTTTAAGTTATCCAAAATTAGACATGTTTCAGATTGGCTATATATTTTGCTAAAAATGAGACTGGAGATTTTCTGCATAACTTGGAGTTCATATAGGGAGATCTGCAGTACAAATTTGTCTCAGAGAAGTTAAAATTATGGTTACCTGGCAGTTTGTATGATCCAAAACATCATGATTCTGAACTTCAAATTTCTAATTCGATATAATAGACACACAGGATACAATCTGTGCCATTATTACAACAATAAAGTACGTTTATTAACTATGTTAAATGAGAACAAAGGTGAGTTTACTGAGATAAATACTAGACCAATTTTTAAACCCAGTCCATTTTGAGGTCATCAGATTTGTTCCCATATACATCTTGTTACGTGGACTTCAGAGAATGGTACATACCCATGAGTCTTTCAAGTGCTCTGAGACTAAAAGGTGGCCTTTTGCTGGGACAAGTCTAGAGAGAAGACAACAGGGCCTTGTAAAGCTGAGACCATAGCAGTTTCTCAGATCCTTAACATTTTTATTTCCCTCTCTGGGAAATCCTTGATTACTTGCTTGGTTTTATCATTAAAAGGGTTCTTTGTAAGTTAAGGTGATGTAGCTCCCAAGAGCTATGGAGTATCATCACAAAAATATAAGAAAGGTTCAGCCCTGGTGACCTACTGGTTAAGTGTGGCCTGCTCCACTTCAGTGGGCCTGGGTTCAGATCCCGGGTGTGGACCTACACCATTCGTCTATTAGCAGCCATGCTGTGGTGGCAGATCACATGAAAAGAAAAAAAAGAGGAAGATGGGCAATGGATATTAGCCCAGGGCAAATCTTCCTCAGCAAAAAAAAAAAAAAAAAAGTAAGAAATAATGGGCTTCCTCCACTGAAGTTAAGGATTACTCTGATCATTATGTTTTCTTACTCAGAAGCCACATTCTTCACAAAATTATCAGAAGTTTTTGATACACTCTTTAAATACAACAAATTTTGCACAATAGTATGTGCATCTATCCTGTGACCCACAGCTTCACCCTGTGAGCTCATAGTCAGAACTGTGGACAGAAGCAGTGGGGTCGAATGTATTAACTCATCGTCCCAGGTCCTAAACTTAACCCCAGCCAAACACGTGCAAAATGGTGTCAGAAATGAAGTTTGCACTTGGGGCCTGGATGGGCTATTTCCTTTTCTTCCCTTTCCCCACTCAGTCATCTTAATGCTTTTTCCAGAAAAGTCTGTAGTCTCCTGCAGTAAGGTCTTGCTTATGCCCAGAGTGGAGATATATCAGATTCTGCTGACACCTAAGAAGGCAAGATTTTTGTAAGAAACTCCTCTACTCTACATTCATGCTTAAACAGATCTCAAGAGACTATGAGTGGAAGAGTTTCTTTCTCACTCAAGAGAAGACGGTTACCTCCTCTGAGCTTGCTCCTAAGCCCCTTTAATGGCTTAAAAGAAGAACAGGCACTGGCTGCTCTTTTCCCATGTGTAATGAATCTCTTCATGGCTTTGCTGGGCCATTGGAAGGGCTTCACACAGAGTTTTACAGAGTAGCCGGATCTCTCGCACAAAGAACCAGAGAAATGATAGCCCTCAAATGCATGGCTGGGGAAGGATAGTGACAAAAAGAGGGAGTTTTCTGGAGTCACGCCAAGTTCTCCAATACAATTCATTTGGCTGGTGGAACAAAACTTTATCCTTTCTTTAAGCCCTAGACAAGTGGTAAGCAGTTGTATGAGGCTCTTAATATTTCTTCCCTCTGTCCAGACATAAATGTATCAGAGGAGACTCCCTGGGAAAATGGAAGGGGGCATTCAGGAGTATGCACACTCCATATCCTGCTGAGACAGAAAAAGGAAAATCAGACTCATCAGAAATAGAAAGCATACTTGCCTACCTCACATTTGCTTTCTTTTGTTGTACCAATATGGAAAGTGCCTTTTAAAGCAAAATAATTTACAAATGAAGAGCATGACTTCTCCCAATGTTATCTTTGCACACCCAATTCATGGGTGGACACTTTATCCTATTTGACTTTTTTGAAAACTGCTGTCAAACATCATAGAACATCAAAAGCAGCTATAAATACCACCATAGGCCTGGAACAAATCACATGGAACTCCAAATGTCATGAAGCTTTAAAGAGCAACTTACCCAGCAATTTGCTTTGGAAGCCTGATCTTTGCGTTCACCAGTTTAGCCTAAACAGAAAGCTGTGCATTGATAAAGTCATGGACGTCAACATTGAACTTGGGGAGAAAAGATTCTCCAGAACTGAGCATGGGGAAGTTGGAGAGGACATATTCTCTAGAATTGTGAGAGACTGATGTGCTTAAGACAATGAAGTAGGAGGTACAAAGGAATTGAAATTTTAAATCACAGTCTTGGGTATCTAATTATCAAATTTACTTCCTCATACGGGGATCCTCATTCTGCAAGACACTGTACTAAGGAGGCTTTTGAAGGAAAGGAAGGAAACCAACTTCTACTGAGCATAAGCCATTTGACAAGCCTTCAACATACTCTTTTCCTTTAATCCTCATGATAATTTTATGATGTTCCTTAGCAGCACTCTTAACATATCTTCACTGAATAGACTTACTGAAATGACTGATGTTTTTGATTCTCTCCGTATGCCAACGGATGTCCATAGCCAGCTGGGAGGCTGTTTTCCTGTATGCTCTGGCTTTTGCTCTCACCATTTCAGTTGTTTGCTTGCAAAACACCAGTTGCATCTGCTCACAAACCAGTTGCAATTATAATTAAGTGATCTAACGAAATAGTAACACATCAACGAAAATGAGTGAAAAAGAAACAAAGCTGTTGTTTCTCTGAAAAGTAAGTTGAATGATCTGAAAGAATTCATTTTAAAGGCAAGTCAACTAAAGTTTTTTTTTAAAAAAAAAACCTGTAATCAGATTTGTCACAGGCTAGACATCTGTAAAAGAAACAAAGAGAGTGGGTATAATGGAAGTGGGAATAAGTATCTAGAATGATTGTGTACTTAAACTGAGGTCTCAGATTTCAGTCCATTTAAAAACAAAAATAAGAGATCATTGATAATTCATCATAGGTGTTGCTTTTGCAAGAAAGAGGAAGGATTCCAACCTTATTTAGAAAAATGCCTTAAGCCTGCACCAAAATGTTGAGTAATAAATGTGCTTTTCTGTGCTTAAAAAAAAACAAATTTCAGGTATGATGCATATTATTGCTTAAGACTCCCAACATGCACTGATTTTTTTATTAACCAACCAACTACTGGCCCTGATTGTGTCAGACATGAGGACATCCACTGAGTTCTGAGCACCATTTTACGGATGAGAAAAGTGAGGATCAGAAAGAATGTTGATTTCTCAAAAAGCCACAGCTATTTAACAGCAGAGCTAAGATTTGACTTTTTGCTGTTTCTAAAATGGAGTCAGTTATAATTCTATGGTTACACCTTTTAAATCCCTTTTATTCTTTCATTGTCATCTCACCTTATGTTTCAGTCCCTCTCTGAACCAGCCCAGAGTCTGACAGGCTTCTTACAGCCTGTGGGTGAGGTCAGATGGACTCCAGTCAAGTGCCTGGGGAAACATCAGCTCGGAGTGCCTCAGCAGAGACTCCTACCCTGTGCTCCACCTGAGCCCTTGGTTCTGGAATCTGCCCTCTGCCCAGCCTATCCAGGCTGACTTCTTTGGACAGATTTAATTAGCTCTCATTGGACTTCCATCAGCTCATGCTCTTTAGCTAGCAGACTAATCCTGCCTCCCCTTCAAATCTGACCTGGCATCCTGGAACCTCTGTCTGGATCTGGTGCCTCAAACTTGTCTTGAAGGAGAGTTTAGGTACCCATCATTTGATCTCATCCAGATGGTTCTTTGTGACCACTAGCTCTTGTTTCATGGAGGCCATGTTTTCATATATCTTGATGAGAAACCAAAGTAGAAAATTTCTAATTTTCTTTTAATTTCAAAGCTATGCTTTTAATCTGAGTCTTCAGGATATTAGTCCCATCTCTAAATATTTTCATAGCTTCCATATTAATTTTGTCTCTTACTAGGCCATTGAGAGAGCTTTCCATACCCCATGAACAGGCAAAGTGGTCAGCCACTAATCCCTTTCTTCACTCTCTTCTTGACCTCCTGTTCTCAGTGCCCCTGGAGCCAGGGCAATCTCAGTTGAAACCTAAAAGCAGGCCTCAGAGAGACTACTCTGTGACCTGTATTTCATGCTCTTTGGTTAATCTTAATTCACAGCAAAGATGATTAGTCTCTAGGACTCTACATGTAAGACATTGAACTCTTTTCCACCAATTCATCACTCTTAGGGGGAAAAATAATCACTGAGCAAAACTGAGCAGTGTTTTTAGTTTCTTCAAGGAATAATTTTGAGTATGATATCAAACAATGGAATGTCAGGGGGTTATTCAGTTATGGGGAGGGCTTTAATAAGTAGTTAAAACAGGAATTCATAATGGATGGCCTCGCTTAACCCTGATATCTCACTGCCCCTACATTGTCATGACGCAGCTGTACAGAACAGTGTGAACTCATCGGAAATGATGAGTTGTCTGTGGAAATTGTTGTAGGCTGAAATCCTAATGAGCTATTTATGCTGAAAAACTTAAGTATCTCCACTCCTATAGTGGGAGCTTATACAAATGAATTTATGGATATAAATATAATTAAAAAACTGGAAAATGGAGATAGGAATATAAATTGAAGCTTCCTCTTCCACGCATAGCCCTGACTTGAGTTGTCATATCTTGGCCCAAACCCTTGCCCCTTATCCCACGACAAAGAAATAATTTCAGCCATTGCCAAAAGCATTTGCTTTTACTGATTCCATATCAATACCAAGTGAGCTCTGGGTTCTCATGAAAATATTCTGGAAGACAGGACATGTTTTCATTTGGGATTAATCTGGGCTTTTAAAAGGAATAAAACTTCTCTTGTATTGAGCCATTATACTTTGAGACTAGATGTCACAGCAGTTAGCTCCACCCTACCTAACACATACATACAATAGTATGGTTCGGGGTGGGAGAGTGTGGGATGGTGAGCTGGATGAGTTGTAACAGCCTGGACAGCCCTTCCCCCACTGGACACTATCACATACCATGACACAGCTCCTCTAGAAACTTCATATTTGCTCCCTTCCACACCCAGCCAAGCTTGAGGAATCGACTTGGATAGGCCAAAGGAGTCACAAGTTACTCCAGCCCTTGGTGAAAGCTAGAACCTAAAAACCATTTTGGGGGCCTTCTCAAATTTTTTTGACTCAAACTAGACAATAATCTGAATTGGTTTGGACTAACCTGAGATTTTCCAATGCCTCAGATGTATCATAAAAGTCAGCAATTTCTTAACTAATCCACTCACTCACTCAACTATGGGGTTTGTAGTGACTTCTGCAACCACAGAGTCACCAGGTGCATAGAGAGGGGATATTTCAATATAGGGCCTTCACCAGAGGCTGCCAGGATTAACCTGTGCAGCAAGTACTTTGTTTTACAGGAAAGTGTTTTTCTTTCTTTACTGGTGAGTATGCAAAGGAGGACAGATGAGTTCAGGCATGTGGTATGTAGGTGTGATGACAAACATCTGCAGTGCAGATGAGAAGATTTGCATCCTAAACATAAACCCAGAGTAGGCAAGGGAAGGCTAAAGAAATGGATGGCAACTCAAAGAAGACTCCAGAAGCCTCCTGGATGTCAGATTAAACTTTGAAACTATCATGGTAAATCAAATTCATTAAACACACTTAAAACATCATAAACATCTTAGAAATAAGCTCCTGAAAACAATGGTTATTTTAATCAGCCTTTCCAAAAAGTTTAAAATGTATCTTTTAGATCATGTTACACTTGAAATTTTCTGAAATAAACTAACAGCCTCCTAAATACTGTCTGAGACACCTTGGGAGATAATTGGAGAATTAAGTAATGTTTGCTAAGTTTTTGCAAATCTTTGTAATTCTCAAATATCTTAATGAAGGTAGAAATGTGAACAATGCTTTATCTTTTCCATGCCTTAGAACATAAACAGTGAATGCCTTTTTAACCATAAGAGATAAAGTTAATCATAATTTAATACCAACGTTCTAGGTCCCTTGGGTTATGCCTACAAAGAACAATGGCTTGAAGATCTAAACCAAAGAGCTAAAACTATATAACTCTTAGAAAACAATGTGAAACTCTTTATGACATTGGATTTGGTAATTATTTTGGTATTTGGTATTTCTTGGATATGACACCCAAAGCACAGGCAACAAAAGAAAAAATATCAAACTATATTTTAATATTGGATCCAAAAATATTGGATTGGACTATATCAAAATTTAAAATGTTTGTACATTAATGGACACTATCAACAGGGTGAAAAGGCAACCCACAGAATGGGAGAGAATATTTGCAGGTCATATATCTAACAACTCAACAACAACAAAAAAACAAACAAATTAAAAATGGACAAAGGACTAGAATAGACATTTCTCCAAAGGAGGTATGCAAATGGTCAACAAGCACGTGAAAATATGCTTAACATTACTAATTATTAAGGAAATGGATATCAAAACCACAATGAGATAGCAAATTTCACCCGTTAGGATGATTATTTTCATAAAAAAAAAAAAAAAAGCCCACAGAAAATAAGCATTGGTGAGGATGTAGAGAAATCAGAATCCTTGTGCACTGCTGGTGGGAATGTAAAATGGTCCAGCTTCTATGGAAAACAGTATGGCAGTTCCTCAAAAACTTAAAAATAGAATTAATATATGATCCAGCAATTCCATTGGGTGAGCCTACACCCAAACAAATTGAAAGCAGGGACTCAAGCAGATACTTGTAAACTCTCGTTCATAGAAGTATTATTCACAATAGCCGACAGGTAGAAGCAACCCAAGTGTCCATCAATGGATGCCTGGATAAACAAAATGAGGTCTACAAATACAATGGAATAGTATTCAGCCTTAAAGAGAAAGGAAATCTGACACATGCTACAAGGATGAACTTTGAAGACATCATGCTAAGTAAAATAATTCAGTTACAAAAGGACAAATACTGTATGATTTCACTCATATGAGGTTCCTAGAATAGTCAAATTCATAGAGATAGAAAGTAGAATGGCTGTTGACAGGGACTAAGGGGAGAAGAAAATGGTGAGTTATTGTTTAATGGGTACAAAGTTTCAGTTTGGGAAGATGAAAAAGTTCTGGAGATGGATGGTGGTGATGGTTGCACAACAATGTGAATGTACCTAATGCCATTGAACTGTACACGTAAAAATGGTTAAAATGATAAATTTTATGTTGTATATTTTTACCGTAATTTAAAAAATAAAAAACAAATTTTAAAAGAGGATAAGGGTGCATATTATGATTTCCTTAAAGAACACTTTAGCCTTATTTACATATACACTCTAGGATTAAGGGCTTCAAGAATTTGAATTATTCAGAAAATTTGTATGCACAGAACCAGTCTTTGGGGGAGGTGAATAATCTGCTTGGAATTTTATTCCCATTAAGAGACAGAGGTTGAGTAAGCTTGTTGCGGTCCCACTTTGGAGCGTTTTACTCAATTCCATACTCTAACTGCCTTCTTCATCCATGATAGTGCCCTTTGTCTTGCCCTACTACCACCACCGTGTAGACCATGCAGACCATGAGTCTGCACTACCCCTGCAGTTGATTGGAACTCAAAGACACTTGACCCAAGTTGGGTCAATGAGATGCTTTTGCCAATGAATCTGGAACTGGGAGGGAGACAAAATAAGAGACGGGACTAGACAAAGATAGAGAGAATGTATAGACAGCCTCTCAAAAGGCTCTCAGTGATCTTTATATACTAGAATTTATTCCCTCTCCCCCTTGAGCGTGGACTGAGAATAGTTTCTCACTTCAAACAAATAACTAGTTTCTTACTTCTAACAAATGCAATAGGCAAAAGTGATTGTGTCGCTTCTGAGATTAGGTTACAAAAGACAGCACCTTCCATCTTGCTGTCCCTCTCTTGTTCTCTCTCCCTTCTCCATCTGATAGAAAGCAGCTACCATACTGTGAGCTGCTCTATAGAGAGGCCCATGTTCTAAGAAAATGTGGGAAGTCAACAGCCAGTGAGTGCAACAACCTGCAAGGAGCTGAATCCTGTTACGCCATGTGAGTGAATTTAGGAGCAGATCCTCCCTCAGTGAAACGTTTCAATGAGACCATAACCTTAGGCAACATCTTGATTGAAGTCTTGTGTGAAATCTTGAGGAAGAGGCACCCGGCTAAGCCACACCTGGATTTCTGCCACCACAGAAACTGTGAGATACTAGGTGTTTGTTGCTATAAGCCATTAAGTTTTAGGGTAATTTGTTACACAGCAATAGCTAACTAATACAGAGGAACAGAGGTGGTAACGTTTTGGAGGCAAAAATTGAATTATATAAACATGACAATTGAGGATGGCTACAGTACACCAGGTAATGAAGGAGCACACAAAAGGGGCTTAAGAGAAAGAAAATTAAGGATAAGCATGAAGAGAAGCAGAGAAAAGGATCTGAGTGAGAATATGTCTGGATTCCTAGCGGCTCACCAGTTCCTCATTCCTTCCTGAGGCCCAGTTACATTCCTGTCTTTGTGTTCTGTGTGGTCCTTGGTTCTCTATAATAAATTGCCTTTATTTATTTTATTTATCACCTTTGATTTTTATAATTTGCAATCAGAATCCTAAGGTTCTAGGATGTATCAAGTTATATAGCTGTGATTTTTGAAGGTAGTCAGATACTTGACAATGAGTTTGTCAGTTGAGAGAGGCTCTTGGCCTGAGAAGCACCCAGATGGTCTGAGCCACTTGACTTTGGGTGGTGAGAAATTGAGCCAACTTCAAGAGCATCTAGCTCTCAACCTACTGCTCTAATCAACGATCAACCATGGCAACATCTATTCGGTGTTGGGTGGTTTGGATAATATTTGTTCAGAACTTAGAGATCCCAGCTGAAAGCTGTTTGAAATATACAACATTGCTATTGATACAGAACAAATTGCTACCCTTTCTTCCAAAGAACACAGTGATATTTTTGGAGCTCTCTTATTCTGTTACATGATGAAAATACATAACCAGAGGAGGCATATGTTAATTCTTAGAAACAGCCTAACTACATAAAATGTACTATTATTCTCTCTTAATCCAGTTAAACCTCTTTGCTGTTTTCTGTTTTAAAGTCATGTCACTGCCTAATCACTCGTCATCTTAACAAAATTCAAAGCCGTTTACATATTACAAGCTTGGCAATACAACAGACTTAAAAGCAATAAACATCTTTGAAACAAATCATCAAGGCCTAAAAACTGCGCCAGAATGAGTTTTGGTATGGTAAGTTTGAATTTAAAACTCAAAATTTTCTCTCAGGCTGAGACTTAAAATGTCACAAATACACTTTTATAGCCAAGTTATAAAGCCTGAAAAATAGTCTAGATCTCCAAGCAAATACAGATGCATTGCAGTGTTCTCCAGCACGGTCAGGACACCCATTTTGTTCTACCCATGTGTGTATCCCCACGTGTGCGCATTATCTGGATTTTTGCCTTATTATTTATTTCCACATGTTTAACATTCATTCTTATGTTGAGCGATGCAGGTTTGGCATGATGCAACAGTGTCTGTTTATCATCAGTGCTCCCGCACTTCCACTTGTCCTCAGCATCTTCAACCATAGTGGGCTTCCCATCTCCACTTCACCTTCCTGAGGACCACATCTCACAAACCTCCAAGTCCCAGGCAATAGAAATCAGTGAAGCAGTCATGCGTTAGGGCAAGAGGATCAGTTAAGACAGGTGGACTAAGCTTATTATGCTCACATTTTGGAGGATTTTACTCAGGTCTACATGAGACCCTCTAACTGCCTTCGTCATCCATGATGGTGCCCGTTGTCCTGCCCTACAACTGCCCCCAGCTTGCTGGTATATCGGTAGCCGCAGTACAGATGATTGCAACAACAATACACCCATGACCCAAAGGCATTCTAACTCAAATTTTTTTTAAACATTCAATTGTTTACAAATTCTTATTATCCTTAGGCCAAACAAAGCATCTTCAAAACAAGTCCTCAGGCCTAGAGCTGTCAATCATGGATGGGACTTTTCTTCCTTCCCGACTCTACCTGAAACCCTACCTGCCTCGTGTCCTGTCCCTCCAGGACCCATCTGCCATCTACATTTGGCTGCATGTCACACCCATCCATGAACAAGTCCTTTCTACTTACCCAGATGATCACTATTGCATCATTACCATGGAAGCCAGGATCGTGAACACAATTGTCAATAGGTTCTCCCATTTTGAGATATCTCTTCTGAATGATAGCATGAAGAGTTTCTTCAATTCTGAGATTTCTGATGACAGCAAAACTGAGAATATCTGGATGAGAATATTAAATAAACCTATATACAGTTTACCAATTTTTTCACTTTGAAAAATATGTGCCTGTGCATGAACTCATCACATGAGTGTACATCTTCTCAGCAACACCTACTGGCCCCTCCTTGGGTTTTCGCATTCTCTGCTCCCTCTGCTGGAATGGGTCTTCCTCCAAATGCCTGGATCATTCCTTCCTCTACTTTAGCTCTCTGACCTCATGTGGCCTTGTCACAAAGGCTTTCTTTGATTGTCCTGTATCAACTAGCAACTCCTGTCCCTCTGCCGCACACAGCCTGTCTCCCTTGTCCTGTTTACTTTTCTTCATGACACTTATCACCCTCAGACATGCTGTTGTCCATCTTCCACCACTGGAACCTAAGTGCCAAGGGACAGAAGCCACTGTGTGGCCAGAGCCTAGAATTTGGCCTTTATTAGGCTCTCAATAAATATGTGTTGCTTGAATAAATTTGTACATTATATAGAGATACCAAAAAGTCAAAATTTACAGACGTTTTGGTAAATTGTGATTCCAAGGAATGATAAAGCCTAACTGGCACTAGAACCATCTTATTTGCTCTTTGGGATCCTTCTCTCTGCATCATCAACTCATCTTTCCTGCATTCACATCCCTGTCACACTGATCTATATCAAGTTGCTCTCTTGTATCATAGCTGAAATACTGCTTTGCAGAGAAGTCTTACTTTCTCTGTTGCCACTGCTCAAAATGCTTGTTAAAGGTCAAGTTTTGGTCAACTCCGTACCTCTAATCATCTCCATTACGGTTGACTTCTATATAGCTCTCTGCAATGTGAGAACAAAAAAAAGCCTTCCCTTCTCAAAAGTACACTCTGAAAAAGTGGCAGCAGAAATGATGAAAGTGGCTTTCTTCCATGCTCTGTTTTATAGTGTATAGATGTATACTAGTATATGCATATACTGTATATCCGAATAGTGTATGGATATACATATGTACTGCAAATATAAAGTGTATAGTGTATGCATCACCCCAGACCTATGCACTTGCCTTGGTGTTGCTTACAGTCACAGAGCTTGGTTGTTGCTGCTACTTCTGCAGACCCAGGGCCCTGAGCTGCATTCCTCTTGCTGTGTGGGTGCCTCACCTCACACCCAGGTCATACAAGTGCCCTAGGGCTTCCCTGTCATTGCTCAGTGTCTACAGACAAGTAACTGAGAAGTGAAGGGTATTAACATAGTATGGAGGCAAGTTTCAATCAAGAGGAAATGAAACCGGTGAAATAATTCTTCTCCCTTCCTCCCTCTGGAGAGATTGTTGAGAGATGCAGCACAATCGTGCATCTCTCCAAAGCTTCCCTCGGCACCAAGCAATCAGTTCGTCATGAAGTGCAGGCATCTGGGGAGCCCGCTCCCTTCTGTTGGCTCACCCTCCTTCCTCACCTCACCCCCCGTCTTTCCCACTCCTGCTTCCCTGGGATCCACTCTTCAATGAAGTGTTGGCATATCAGCTTTATTTTAGGCTCTATTTTCCAGGAAATTCAGGCTAAGATTACATATATATACATATACACACATGTATTTATAAATAAAAACTCCTGCCCTTGTCACACACTTGTGTATGTACACATTATGAACATAGATATACACCTAGCTATTAGAGAACAAAATAACTTTCAGGCTGAGAGCTAGAAAAAAGAAATGAAACAAAATAAAAGCAAAGACAAGACAGAATAAAATAAAACAATAACAAAAATTGTTCCTCTGCCTGGAAGTTATTATCATTGCTATTTCCTACGTCGCATTATAAGAAATTTCCCCCAAGTAGACTGGCTTGATTTTGCAGTTTAACTGTTTGCTCTTTATAGATGTGTGGGCTTTAAAAATACTTTAGAATACACAATGCGTGTTCATATATGTCATCTACTTTCATCCTCAGTTAGAAGAACCGGCGCTGCTGGCCATGTCACATTAAAGAGTAAACTCAGTTCTTCCTCCCACGCCACCTGAGAATCTTTTGGTAGTAAAGCTTCCCCAGCCTCAGAAGGAAAGCAGAATGGTGGTAAAGTCTGGCAGTTTGCTTAGAGACGGTAGGAGAGAACCGTGGTCCACTGAAGTATTGTGGGCTCCTTAAATCAGACCACTTCGGCAATGAATATTTTAGTTTAAGTGAATTTCTGGCTGTAATGAGAAGTCAATCCACGTGGTTTGTTGGTTCTCTATAATTACATTATTCAGATTTTGTTTTCAAAATATAGGTCCCTTATGATTTTGATAAAATACAGAGCTTTTCTTAAAATTCAACTTAAAAATTTCAATATAAACAGTGTATTCAGAAGGCGCCAAAAAATCAGAAAGGGTCAAAAATTAATGAAGTCAGGATTCTAGGAGTGATTTCAATCATAAACTCGCAATTTGAACGTTTACTATTTAGTTACAAGTTCCTTTAAGAGTCAGTACAGGGGCAAGCAACCCGCTACTTTGAAGAGTGGTACCTCTAGGTGAGTTGTTTGGAAGCTAGAACATGGCAACAATATCCCAAACAGTGATTAAGTCCCCAAACCAATTCTTCAATGCCTATTTAACCTATACTGTAGCTGAATCCTATTTCTGGGAGTTATTTGGGTGAAAAGAAGAAAAACAAAAGGAGAAAATGAACTTCCTCCAGTCTTCCTGGCTCAGAGCCATCTTGCAACAACTTTTGAAAAAGGACAAATTTGTCTTCGGCTTTGTCTCACTTCCCTTCCTTGAGCCCTCTCCTACTTCTCAGTATTCCTCCTAGAAGACTTGATCAGCAGGGAGCCCACATATCACTCCGTGCCACACCATCCACGGCTCTATCAGGGCCTCCTCTCCCCTAGATCTCTCTGTGATCCACAGGATCTGTCCATGCTCAGAGTTGCTCTCCCCATGCTTTGGGTGAACATAATATACCCAACTGATCCACGTGAATATGGGCCTAGCCAATTGCATGCCATTGCCCTCCCAGAAGTTCAGACCTGTGTAAATAGGTTGATTTTATATAAATGGTAGCTAATATAAGAGAATTTGTGAACATATCAGACAACCTAAGGGAATATTCCAGGGCCTGACACTCCTGTGGTGACCAGCTCCTCTAGACCAAACCGTATTCTGGATACCCTCCATTGCAATGGTGTAGAAATTTCAGAACACCAAGAGCTAGAGATCCATCAAAGGGTTTCTCTAGCTCCTTATTCCAAATCAAATGGTGGGCAGTTTCAAACAGGCTGTTTTTCCAGGACATTGTCCTCTGTATGAACTGCCCTGAGATGACCCTACTCTTCATGGCTTCTTTTTTTTTTAAAGTAGTTTTAGGTTTACAATAAAATTGAGAAGGTATAGAGATTGCCCATATACCCCCTGCACCTCCACCCATGCATAGCTGCCCCCATGATCAACATCACGCACCATAATTGTACACTTTTTGCCAAGGATGAATCTACGTTGATGTATTGTAATCTCTCACACCCTATAGTTCACCTTAGGGTTCCCTTTTGGCGTTGTTCATTCTACAGGTTTGGACAAATGTATAATGACATATATCCATTATTATAACATCATACAAAGTATTTTCACTGCCCTAAAAATTCTCTGTGCTCTGCCAATTCGTCTCCCCACACACGCACTCCTGACAACCACTGATCTTTTTATTGTCTCCATAGTTTTGCCTTCTCTAGAATGTCATATAATTGGAATCATGCAATATGCAGCCTTTTCAGATTGGTTTCTTTCACTTAGTGATTTGCATTTAAGGTTTCTCATCGATTGATAGCTCATTTCTTCGGAGCACTGAGTAATATTCCCTGGTCTGAATATACCACAGTTTATTTATCATTCACCCACTGAAGGACATCTTGGTCGCTTCTGAGTTTTGGCAATTATAAAGCTGTTATACACATCCACGTGCAGGTTTTTGTGTGGATATGTTTTAACTCCTTTTCTGGGAGTGCAATTGCTGGGTTGGTAAGGGTATGTTCACTGTTGTAAGAAATCGCCAAACTGTCTTAGTGGCAACATAGTGGCTGCACTATTTTGCATTCCCACCAGCAATGTATGAGGGCTCCTGGTGCTCCACATCCTCACCAGCATTTGCTGTTGTCAGTGTTCCAGATTTGGCCATTCTAGTAAGTGTGTAGTGCTATGTTGTTGTTGTTTTAGTTTGCATTTCCCTGATGACATATGATGTGGAGCATCTTTTCATGCTTTTCTTTTTGCCATTTATGGCTTCTCTATTTCTGAAATTACAGATGTCTTACAAAAAAGAAAAAGTTTGATGCACTCTCCCTGGCTCCCATAGTAGTGACACGGGCTCTGATGGGAGGCAGAGGAGACAGAAAGAGCAAGCCTGGATGGTTGTCATCCGGACATGTGGGTGATCGGTAAATTGGCGACTGGTGATTAAGTGCACAAAAGAAAAAGCTAGACGTCTGAGCCTAATTTCCACTTTAGACAAAAAATGTGAACTTCTTTATTTACCAAAATATTTGTCATAAAAAAAATGCTTGACCTTTTTACATTAAATTCAAGGACTGATTTTCACTCCTTGTCTAAGTCAGCACAGCGAGCTCAGGAGCCAGTGAGGACAGGAACTTGCCAATCTCTGCCAGCCGCCACCCCAGCTTTCCCACTTCCAGGACCTGGAGCGGTGCTTTGAGGATAAAATATATTCCATAAGTAAGTTTTATTAAAATTCAATTTGCTAAAACTCCTACTTACTCCTCTAAAAGCCATCGAATATATCCAAGGGCGGGAAGAAGCAGATGCGGACATCCATTGGCAAAGCCCTTTTAACCTCGTATTGAGGAAAGAAACAGAACCAAGCACCATGCCTCCAGCCCATCAGCTGGCCAACCTGGCAGTCCTTGGGCCAAAAACAGTTGTGAATCAAAACCCAGCAAGTTTCTGACTCCCACAGCATGACAAGGTAGAGACTGTCAGCTGGGGGAGGCGGGAGGACAAAGCCTGGCACTCCCCTGGGAACCTGGTTAGAACACTGTCACCCAGCACCCTAAGAGACTGCAGGGCCCTGCAGAAAGGTGAGGAAAAAAATGGAGTAAAAGGGTCCAGAAGGAGCCAGGAGCTTGCCCCAGGATCAGCAGCTCAGGACAGGCGGGTGAGCACCCTGGGGGCCTGAGAAACAGGCCATGCCTGGCAGTCAGAAAGGGCCCCAGAAAGATGGACTGAACTGCTAAGGCACAATATAGTCCCAGGAGACAGCAGGCAAGGCCCTGAAGAGGAAGCCATCATGTGCTAGGAGCCTTCAATTTTGAATCAGCAGCTAGGTTTCCTTAGAATACCCAGGAACTGCCTTCTCTGTAGGATGGAAGGTAGCTCTTGCCCACATCCACACCCTCCCAAAACCTCTAGGTTCTCACTCCTGTTGTATGGGTAATATACTTAGTATAAAATAAAAGCACTGTTATTAAATGTGTACTGAGCACTCCTGTTTTTGTTTCTGTTTTGCCCTCCTTTCAGTGTTTGTTAAAGCCTTGGGGAAAGTTCTAACCATCTCACTGAGAGAAGAGGGGTGAGGTCAGGGCTGGGAAATCTCAACAAGAGCCTGGTCATACCAGCCAGAACGACAATGCAATGTTCAAGGGGAAAACAGAACTGGGGGCTCTAGCCTGGATCAGCCTCCCCACCTGCTAGTTCTCCTTCCGGCCCCAGCCTTGGAGCCAGGGGGTTTGTTTGACAAAAGAGTCATCTAACCTTACAGTCTCCTGCCTGGTTTATTGACCTGCTGTGGATTTTTGTCTTCTTGTGTCTTTGATGCACGATCAAAAGATTGGGAGGAGTAGTGTTTACATCTTGTTTTTATTGATGAGGAAACTCAAGTGGAAAGAAAATAAACCTTACAAAGTCAAGCCAGGAGAAGCACTGAATCTGGCATTTGCTCCTAAAAATGGCCTAATGAGGTAACTTTAAATGAAACCTACCTTCATTTAAGGAATTACCTTCTCCAAAGAATCCTTGTTGGAGAGACTAGGTAGCACCTGTGCCAGGAGTTCCAGCATGATTCAGTCAACATTACTGTCAAGTTCAGGGTGGACGAGGCACAGCGGCACAGTGAGCAAAACCAGGTGCAGCCTCTGCATCCTGATTCTAAGGAAGACACCTCCTAATTGGGAGGAACTTAGGGACCACATTTCTCTCATTCTCTGTAAGGGAATATTTGAGATGTGGCATGGCTTGCTCTGGAAAAGAGCTCACTTTTACACTAGAAGAGAAACTGTGGGTTCCCAGTGAGTCTGGGTTAACCGTGAAATGAATAAATGCCAGTTGAACGGTGGGCAAATCAATTCCCATTAAAAAGTCACCCAACAGAAATTCTGGAACTAACTGACATCTGGCCCTCAGTCCTGCTCCCAGTAGCATCGCTGTTCAAGGTGCTGTTATGTCAACGTGCTGCTATGCTGTTTATGCTCCATTTCCTCTTCTAGTGATTTTCCTGCAGGTGCATAAATTTGAGCACCCACCTGGAGAAACAAGGGAAGCAGCCCGTCTGAGCTAGTCACCCTGATGGCCTCACTGAGCAGTGCAGATTGATGTAGGCAAAGCTGTCGGGATCAATTGTGATGAGTGGTCCTTCTGTTGCTTAGTTTATTCACTCGCTCCGTCTAGACTCCAATTTCTGGAGACTTTAGTGACTCATTTTTCAACAGAATGCAAGTCATTTCACTTTGCCTTGCCTTAAGCTCTGTATAACCTAATATTTAATGTGCACTGAGTAATACTATGTGTACCCCATCAAAAAGCAGTCTGAAGATATCCCAGAATATCATATTACTATGACTTTGACCATAATTACGTATTGACCCTCTTATTGAAATCTCGGTCTTGTGAAAACTTGCATCCTAGAACGCTATTCAAAGCTACAGCGTTGACCTGAATATTTTCAACAATGCCTTTTGCATCTCATATTTGGTTTACCATAGCTTAAAATGCCATAACTTCACTTTAGGTTGGTTTCGAGTTGTTTGACTGCTGTCTATTCCTCTAAAACCTAACATGTTGTCTTAAAAGACTAGAACAGTCAAGTTATAAAGGATGATTGCTCAAGGCACCTTAAATGGTGAGAGTACACAGCCAACAGCAACATCTTGGGAATTTTTCCAAAATCAGCAAATTATAACTGTACAAACACGTCGTCATGAGACTCATCTATGCCATGCTCTCAAACAAGCATATGTGGGTATAGGGCTGAAAACCTTGCTTGAGATTCTACGTCTCTGGGGCTTTTGGGAGAAGACTCTACCCTTTTTCTACCTATAGATTGTCTGAGAACTGGGGTCAGATGCAGCAAGCAATCTGGTCAGTTATTTGTCTAGCCCAGTGCAATGTTGCTTTGTTATATGTCCTTACAACTCTTATGGTTCTCTCGTGAGATTGGCCCCTTACCTGCATTGTGGAACATCACTTGATAGACTAATAAGGTGTAATATTAGAAACCAGTTCCTGAGAAAACAGAGAAATTTTACTTTCCTTCAAAACCCTTATTTCTGGTAATTTTATAAGATTCTTTGAAACATAAACTACAAACTCCTTTGAAAGAAGTTTTCCTTTTCACAAACACGTTTCCTGTTATCTAACCAGAATTTCACTTAATTTCCTCTCATAAATCAATCTTTTCAATACACCATTTTCTTTCAAGTGCCTCATTTCTATTTATTTTTTACTTCTTTTTTTATTCATTATAGTTTTTTTTTTCCTGAGGAAGATTCACCTCATGCTAAATCTGCTGCCAATCTTCCTCTTTTTGCTGGATGAAGATTCTCCCTGAGCTAACATCTGTGCCAATCCTCCTTTATTTTATATGTGGGTCACCACCACAGCATGGCTGCCAACAAGTGGGGTAAGTCCATGCCTGGGAACTGAACCTGGGCTGCTGAAGCAGAGCGCATGAAACTTAACCACTAAGCCATGGGGTTATTCAATAAATTTGTTGTGGGTCCACTACAAGCCAGAAACCATTCTTAAACCAAAGATATGGTGGTGAATAAGGCAGCCAAGGTGCCTGTTCTCATGGATTTATAGATTAGAGGATAGTCATAGCTACAATTATCAAGTGCTGAAAACTTTACACCCATTACCTCCTTTAATTCTCACATCAGTTGTACAAGGCCAACATTATTATCCTTATTTTACAGGTGAGAAAAATGAAGCTCTGAACAGCCTTCCCCCATCCCCCAACAAAAAGAATTGACTCCTGGGCTGATTCTGCATCCAGCCCACTGTTGCTGGTTATCAGAATCCAACCAGGAAAGCCTGTGCTTGTCTCCATCACCATCCAAAATTCCTGCACACATATGGGCCTCTTCCTCTTGCAAACACACATCTCAGTTGCTTCTCTTTATTGCCTCTGAGTCTCCTCAGGACTTCCCATTTATACTGAACAACTACGACATCCATATTCATGATAACTTTCACCACATGAGTACCAAATGGGAAAACATCTGTAACAGTACGGGTTTCCTTCCTCTCTTAATTATGGGCTTAGCAATCAGAAGAACTTTAATATTTAATATCCAAGCAAAACACTTAATGATTACAAAGTGATGTTCCATTTTTGATGTAAAATCGGAGTTAAAGAGAACTCCAAGAAAATCGACTCTGCCTGACACAGGCAGGCCAGAGGCTGGCAGAGAGAATGCATTTAAACTCATTAGAGATGACCGGCATAACCAACTGTGTTTCAGCTGTGGGCCCTGCTTTGCTTTTTGCTCATGAATTATACAGGCTATTTAAATCATCAAGATAAACGAGGCCTTCATTGTCAATACCCCTCCACACCCCCATGATACAGATAAGTTGATAAACAGGCTGCTAATTATATTAACATTTTGTAATGTATGATTCAGTGTTGTTTGCTATAAAAACCAACCTTCCTCACTTTGAATATTTACCTTCTTGCCTGATTGTGCTTTGCCTCAGGTAAGTGTTGGAGGACTGCCAATATTATTCTCCTATGATAGGTGACAGATTTCAGAAATTATCAGAGTGTATCACTAAGTGATCTTTTATACATTAAAATGAAATACCAGGATAGCCTAACAGATGACAACTTGAAACTAAGGGGGAACAATTTCTATTCATAATAAATTATCAGAAAGATCTCTGTCCATGAATATTTATAGAGGGTCACTGAAAGTAGCTTGACTTTACCAAACCTCTTTTAAAATGAGTGACCTAAGGGTTTGATTGGGTTCGGATTTTGCTGGTGCCATCACTGTGTATGGGCGGGAGAGTTCATGATTTCAGGTTAGGCCCCAAAGGGTCACTCAGAGCAACCAGAAGATAGTAGAGCCAGAAAAACACACCTCCCCAAAAGGTGATGTCAAATAAAAATGATGACAACCTCTAGGTTTCGTGGGTCAGGTAAGGTAAGAGATCGGAAGCTAGACGGTTGGGAACTGCCAAGGCAGCTCCAGGTAAAGAGCTGGCATCAAAACTCTGAGTAGCACCATGCTTTGGGAACACATATTAACATGTTGCTGGTATAACTGTTTGTGCACTGATGGCTTTAACCTTAGCAAACAAGGGAATTTATTTGCTTTTTACTAGGTGCCAGGAGACCTGGTTTAGAATATTGATTCTCCACCTAACTACCCGGGTGACCTTAGGCTAACAAACTAACCTCTCTGGGTATGTCTCCTACGACTTATCTGGCAGAGCTGTCACAGAGTAAAGTACAATGTGTTGTAGTGTCTGGCCCATGGAGGTGCCCAGTTGTAGGTTTTATTATCACTTATAATTTATCATTATTATTATCATCACTAATACTTTCTTATGGAGTTAAGTAGTTTATATGATCTTTCCTAATTATTCTCTTCCCTTTCTCTGAGGATTATATTTCTTTGCCCTCTTTGATGTTAGGCTTGGCTGTGTGAATTCTTTTAGCCAACGAAATGGACGAGAAAGTGAATCATGCCCCTTTAGAGAGGCAGCTTATAAAGTCGTCACGTGGCACTTCCATTGCTCTTTTTCTCCTGCCACAAGGCCAGCATATCCCAGATGAGCTGAGTCCTTCATCTTGGATCCCAAAATGAAGAGAACACATAGGCAGAGCCATGTTTGACCTGCACCTGACTTGTAAAATGAGTTAGAACTAAACTGTGCTGTAAGTCGTGTGTTATTTGTCACTGCAGCATAACCAAGCAGAACTGACTAACACACAGAGTTTCCGGAGTGGGGTAATTTAGACAATGGCAAAGTTTTCTGCTGTGATCCCACTTACCTTTAGAGGTTCTACTGCAAGTTTTCCATTATATTAATACTCAGTGGTTCCGAATGTTGAGGATGTCATTGTGGCAAATAATAGAATATCTTCACAAGCTGTTTTTATTTCTCAGTCTCTTCTCATTCCCCAGCTCGCTCCACAATGAAACCCCCTTTCATCCTATGTTTGTATAGAACATCTAACTAGAACATCATGGAGTGTAGAAATGAATTAATACTACAAATTTTAAGACAAAGTATTAAGAAGACAATGCCTATGATACAGAATGAATTCTAAGAAACATCTCTGGTAATTATATAGGAGTAGAAAATAAGGCTTTTTCCTCCAGTGAGAAAACCGCAAACATTTGTTAAGCTCCCACTGTTCTAAGAGCTGTAGAGAATCCAAACATGATTAAGACATACACGCTGTCCTCCATGAGGCTATGGGTAAAGGAAGATGACATACTGCACCAATAACCACAATTCAAAGTGAGTGTGATAAATCCCATAGAGAGGTACAAACTGATACAAAGTGCCGTGAAATCACAGAGGAGCAAGAGAAGACGTCTGGCTGAGGTCAGAGAAAGCTCGTTGAAGAGGCCATCTTTGTGGGAGAGACAGCACTGAGAGCAGCAGATTTTGGGGTGGGGGTACCTTCCAGGGGTTAAGGGGAGAACAGCAGAATAAAAGTATAAAAGTAGGAAATCAAAGATATGTTCAGGAAATCATGAGCAATGCAGCTTGATTGGAGCCAAGGGTTCATGAGGAAGTAGTGGAAAGCAAGGCTATGGTTCAGCTATATTGGTACTGAGTGAAGGAGGGTTGAAAAAGGAGGAAGGGGTGAAGACTTTCTAAGGGAAATCATTCCATGTCTTTGAACAGGGAATGACTGATCCGAACTGCATTCATTCCAATTTCTACATAAACAAAAGAAAGTTGAAAGCCTTGCTTAACGAGCAAGGATTAGAATGAAAGGTCAAGACTTTCTGTTCAAGATGGTAGCCCAAGTGCACGTTTCACTCCTTTCCCTCCCAAAAAAGTAAGAAAGCAATAGATCCATAATACCACTGAGAGGGTGAGAGAGTCTAGCAACCAGCCAGAGACCTTGATAAATTTTAGAAAAATGGAAACTTACAAGATTACATTTGTGGGTAAAAAAGAATGAAGGACGTCCCCACTTGGCATCAGTAGGAGACACTCTTGGTGGTAAGCTCAGGAGAAGCTCAAAGCTCTGGACTGGCAAGTGAGGGGTACAGCAATAGAAAGTAAAGCCAAAATCTGGTGGTGATTAAAGGTCTGTCTGTAAAACAACCCTGCCAGTGGGTCCTCCACCAATCTCTGCTTTCTCAAGCGCCTACCAACGTGGCATTTACTTCCAGGCTAAAACTGGAAAACTGCTCTCTAAAAAAGTTATAATCCACCAAGGGAGGGCTGGGAGTACTAGCCTGCGTGTTGTTAAGGCCCTCCTCATTTGAAGGAATGGAATATAAATACTAGGAATTTTGACAGTATAAGAGTAATGGAACTCTTCTCAGGAGGAACATATGAAGCCATATTTCCTCTCCTAATGTGTGTCTGGAGATACTATCCAAAGTTGATGAATGGAGAGTGGTGTGAGTACATTATTTAGAAGTATAGAGGTAAACAAAACAAGATCCAAAATTTATAACATAACTAACAAAAAGTGGGAAGGGGGTGGAGAAGGAGAGAGAAACCTAATTATGCTGAATTCCTCATTTCCATAATGGGAAGTTATTGGGTACGTTGAAATTTTTTTAAATACAACAAAAAATATTGCTGTAATCACATGGTTTAGATATATGGAGGTAGCCACTGGAAGAACCAAGACAGACAAAATGAAAAATTGTGCCTTCTGAGGAAGGAAACTTCTGTTGAGTGGGGATTATAAAGATTGGAGGGGGGGGGAATTTTTATTTTATTCGATGTCTTTCTATTCCATAAAAAAATATTTTTATTTTATTTCATGTCTACAAATAGTTTGAATATTTGTAACTATAGATAAATAGCTTCTGTTGAAATTTAAAAATAGAAAGAGACATCACTTGAATTTTACTTAATGCCCAGATGACAAGCATTACTAGTTGGCTCTTTGTTGACCCCAAGAATTTTTAGGAAAACTACAAGTGTTACAAGTCCACTATGGATTTTTCCACTTTCTCTTGTTTATGGCCTGGCACCACAAGATTTTTTTGTTCCCCTGTCTTACATGGTTTTCTTATCTTAGAAACAAAAAGTGTTTCCTAACATTATAATGTAAGTGGGTTCAAGCAGTTTAAGCCAGGATATCTGGGATTACCTTTAGCCTTTCAAGGTTGATGCAAAATAGGAGGCCATGTTCTCTGATGAAATTTCTCTGATGAAATGTCTTCGACACCTCTGTCAAATAAATAATAGGCTGAATGAACCAGTAGTCTAAGTCAAAATAAAAATGTTTATGCTCTTACAAATAAAGAAAGTGTTTCCTTTCTGCTGTGTAAGTCCTTTCTGACGTGGACTTACGCATGTCAATTTAATTAGCAATGTCAAGTTTTACAGTTTCCAGGAACAACTGGGCCCAATACAGCATCACATGAACCTCAGGAGTTATTGGACCAGTCTTAAAGAAGCTAAAAAAGAAAATGACAGTTAGTGTTAAACATGTAGTTGTATGCAAAAATTACTATAGAATATACCTAAAAATTTAAAAAAGTTTAATTTAAACATACCTAATTGATTCAATTTTCCCTAGCCTGCTTGACTAGACACTGAAATGTGCATGAGAGGGCGGTGAGGGGAGATTTAAATGAAGTTATTTTCCTAATAAAATTTCAAGTAGGCAGATGTTTGCCCCAAGGAGCTGTTCAAACAGCAGAACTTACGGAAGAACATCATGAGAGCCAGAAAAAGAGTACATCTTCAGCTATCAAATTTTTGCATCATTTTTAAGACGCATCATGGTCCATTTGAATTTTCAATGTATGATTTTTTGAACTGGTGAAATTAACCTTAGCCCAATGATAAGTTTCCACTGAAAAGACCCAGAAAAATCTAAATGTTTACCCTGAAAATTCTCCTGAGAATATCCTAGCTTTAAAAAATGTTAATTTATACAGATATGAACTACTCAATTAGGCTCATGCTCAGAACAGGCTTCTCTGACAAGAGCCGCCTACCATCTGTTAAGTCAACTCTTTCCATTTCCAGTGATCCCAAGTTCATCATTTTAGCTGCTGAGATTGAAATTCTCAGTCAGTCATAAATATTGTCTGTTCTATCCCCCTGTCCTCCTCCTGTGTTCACTTAGACCATGATATTTTCTCCTTCTTTTTTAATCAACAAATTTGGAAGTGATGCCACTGAAAGGATGTGTAAACAATTCATTTTCATGGTTGCTGGGTTTGAAACAACCACTAGCTCAATCTGATGGTCCTGAAGACTGTTCATTTTCCTGTTCTCTAGAAAGAAACTGGTGGCAGGTGGAATAGAGAATCTGCATTCCAGAGAGGATTGCACAAGGATCTCATTTTCCATAGGCTTCTCCAGTTCGAGAGTCACTTCAGACCCGTGTACAGTCACCTCCTCAATTCTGGAAGCCCTAGCAGCATTGGAGATCCCATAACAATCTAGTAGTTAGTTACTACAGCAGTTAACAATTTTATCGGCACTGCCTAATCTAGGATTTTAAAACCCAGAAAGTCTCCAACAAACCCCTGAAGAGATGGTCACGCTAGCTAAATCTCTCCAAAGGCTCCTCAAAGCCCTTTTGCTCTCTTATCGTTGGCAAGGAAGCCTAGCAGTTATATTTGAAGTCTTCCTTTCTGTAAGATTCATTGACCATGCTCAGTGTCACAGAACTTCGTGGAAGGACTAAAGAGGTCATTTGGTCCAGATCCCCAACTTCAAATAGATGAGGTAAACATTTGCTTCAAGAAAGACCTCTCACAGGAAGCCTTCCCTGAACTGCATAAAATTGGATCAGATGCCTTCCTTTTGCACCCCAAGGACCCAGTGCCTACCTTTGTCATAGCACTTACAGCACAACCATAATATCTGCTTCTTTATCTGACTCTGCAACCAAACTTTAAGTTCTTTCAAGTCAGATTTTCCAGAGTCTTCTTTGTACCCATGTTGTATGCCCAGCACATTGTGGCACTCAGTGAATATGCTCATCCTATAAGACAGAAGCCACAAGGGTGTCATCGGCTATAATGTTATCTTATACTCCACTTCATCACCTGCTCTTTTTTTTTTAGGCATAGCTTTCATTTCATTCTTTCTTTGATGAACATCAAACATTTCATTTCTTAATATTTCTGTTGTCCCAGTTTGTTCGCTTCTGGGAACAGGGGCCAAACTTCACCTGGCTCTATGCCAATGAGCAACAAATCAAAAATGTTTGTTCAGTATCATTGTCTTCACCATAAAATCATCATTACATTTAATGAGAGGACTGTCTTTTCCCTTTTGTTTTGAAATATTTATTCCTTTTCTTAGTTATAAAAGTATGAATATGTTAGACAAGAGATAACAAGTGCTGGTAATGACATGGAGAAAAGGGAACCTTTGTGCATTGTTGGTGGGAACATAAATTGGTGCAGCCACTATGGAAAACAGTATGGATGTTCCTCAAAAAATTAAATATAGGATTACCATATCATCTAGAAATCCTACTTCTGGGTGTATACACAAAGGAAATGAAAACAGGACGTCAAAGAGATGTTCATGGAAGCATTAATCACAATAGCAAAATTTGCAAATAACCTAAATCCATCAATGGATGAATGCATAAAGAAGATGTGGCATACGTATGATGGAATATTATTCAGCCATGAGAAAAAAGGAAATCCTGCCTTTGCAACAACTTGGATGAATCTTGAGGGCATTATGCTAAGTGAAATATATCAGACAGAGAAAGACAAATACTGTATGATAACACTTAAGTGTGGAATCTAATAAAATCTGATCTCATAGAAACAGAGAGTAGAGTGGTCTTTAGCAAGGGTTGGAGAAATGAGAAGATATTGGCCAAAGGGTTCAAAGTTCCAGTTATAAGATCAACAAGTCCTGGGTTTCTAGTGTACAGCATGGTGATTATAGCTAATAATATTGGATTGTATACTTGAAATTTGCTAAGAGAGTAGATCTTATACATTCTCACCACAAAAAGAAACAATAATTTGTGACGGGATAGAGGTGCTGACTAATGCTGTGGTAGAGATCATTTTGCAATATACAAGTGTATCAAATCAATGTGTTTTACACCTTAAATTTACACAGTGTTATATGTCAGCTATATCTCAATAAAGTTGAAAAAAAAGTGTGAATGTGTTCCGTGAAGGTAATAAAATTATTCAAGACTTTATAAAGAAAAATTTATTATCTGTTCCCTTAATCCATTTCTACCACACCTCCTGACTCGAGGTATCCAGTGTTATAAATGCATTTCTTCCCACACCTCTGTGTTGCTCATACAAACACACGCACACGTATGTGTAAATATATACCCAGATGGACAGATGGGATGGTGTTCTTGTTTTGCTCTTGCTTACTCTCTTGCTTTTATCAAAACTGGATTATACTAATCACATTATTTTACAATGTTCTTTTCCTACACAATAAAGCATAGATACTGTTTTTAATAGCTGAATAATAACTCGTAGAATGGCTGTACTATCTATTCAACCTTCTCGTTATTGGTAGACATTAAAAGTGTCATCAATTTCTATTCCACTATAAACAATACTGCGGTAAATAGCCTTGCACATAGATCTGTCATGCACTGGGACTCTTATTCCTATGGCCTATGTCCCCAGAAGTGGGACTGCAGGTCAGAGGGTGTGTATAATGGAAGAGGATTTGCCAGGAAGCTAACGAAACTTCAGCTTCAAAGTCCTGGTTGCATGGGCCCCTTAGATGGTCTTAGACTTAATTTTTATTTGTAATTTTATATTATTTTTCATAAAGAATAATAAATGAAAAGCTAAAATGAATAAAGCTTATAAAATTTAAGCTTTGGGCCCCATGAAACCCAGAACCTCCCTAAGTATGTGTATATTTAGTTTTGTTTTTTTTTTAAAGATTGGCAGCTGGGCTAACAACTGTTGCCAATCTTTTTTTTTTTTAAAGATTGGCACCTGAGCTAATAACGGTTGCCAACCTTTTCTTTTTTTTTCTGCTTTATCTACTCAACACCCCTCCCCCCCCCGAGGTACATAGTTGTACATCTTAGTTGCAGGTCCTTCCAGTTGTGGGATGTGGAATGCCACCTCAGCGTGGCCTGATAAGCAGTGCCGTGTCCGTGCCCGGGATCCGAACCCTGGGCCGCTGCAGCAGAGCGCACGAACTTAACCACTCGGCCACGGAGCCGGCCCCTAGTTTTAACAAATGCTAACAGATTATTTTCCCTAAATATAGTAGCAATCCATGCATCACCAGCAGAATAGGTGAGAGCCCTATGGTCCACATATCTGACAACAGTGGATGGCATTGCATTGCAACTTTGACAATTTAATTGGTAAACATATAGCATCTAATTTTTTTACTATTTATTTCCTTTACTTCTATAAGTTTAAGCATTTACCATATATTTATTGACCATTTAGATATCTCCTATGAATTTTATAGCCATTTTTTCCATTGGATTTTAATCTTTTTCTCATCAACTTATAGAAGCTCATTGTATGTCATGATTCCTCTGTTCAATCAACACTGAGCATCTCCTATATTCAGGGAACTTCTGTAGGCTGAGGATAAGGCAGGGAACAAAATCCCTGACTTCACACCCTTTACTCCCTAGTGGAAAGTGACCAATTAAAATCAAATCAACAAGAGTAAGAGGAATATAAAATAAAGCAGTGGAAAGGGCGAGCCCAGAGGACAGGAGCTCCTCTTTTTTGCACATTGTTGCAGGAACTGACAACAGGACACTTGAGCAAAGACTTTCAGGAGGAGCCAAGAGAATACCTGCTGGAAGAGCATCTCAAAGGGAGGGATCAGCATGGGCAGAGGGCCCAGAAATGGCACAGCCTTTGTGTATCTGTGAAACAGCCGGAAGCCACTGTGGCTGGGGCCATGTGGACAAGAGCAGACGCCATGAGACAGGTGATGAAGGCAGGAAGTAGATGCTGCCAGATATTGCTGGATCTCCTTCATCATAGTAATGACACTGGCTGTTTCTCAGCAAAATGGTGAGCCAGTGAGGGTTTTCATCAAAAGAGTGACATGATTTAATTTATAAAGATCTCTCTAGATAGAAAATATACCAGATATATTATTATCTATCACATCTATGTCCATTGCAAATAGCAAATATACCAGATATATTATTATCTATCACATCTATGTCCATTGCAAATATTTTCTCTAGTCTCCTGTTTGTCCTTTGAATTTATGCCGGTTTCTACCGAGAATTAAAAAATGAAAATGTTATGTAGTTAAATGTATTTTGATTTCTGTTTGTCTTGCTTAGAAAAGACTCTCCAAAATGAAAGTTGTAGAAAATCTGAATTTTCTTTAATATTTGTGAATATCTTTTCCATCATTTAAGTTACAGATACAAGTGTCACAGATTCAGAATCTAATCTGACATCACAAAATATTGCTCCTTTATCAGATGGTCTGGAATCACACTTTTTTTACTCTTCTATTTGCTTGTTTAATTGTTTGGACTTTCTGGGATACAAAACTATTTTATTTTTGAGCAGAAGAAGATAGAAAGTAAGAAATCTCTGACTCAGCTCTATTTACCCTGCTCTGACACACACTGAATGACAATGGTTAATTGCAATGAAATCTTGGCTATAAGAATAAGGATTTCTTCTCATTTCAGTACTATGCATGAATATATAAAGACAAATATATCAAAACATGTCTTTTAAGAGACTGAATTGTCTATATGTACTATAATAAGTGAGTTAAAGATAAGACTAGTATTTGGGGAAACAGGAAGGAAAAGCCTGTTTATCACATTGAATAACAATGGTAAAAAATTTCTTAACATGGATTCTGTAAATTATTTACTCTTTCAATCATATATATAAGTTTGGCTTTATACTGACAGCATTAAAATTAACACTTCAAAGTGAATCTGAAATTTTCACATAAATACTGCATATATAGACTATAGTCGTAACAAGTATGATTATAGGATTCATTATTTTCATTTATTTATTCAAATAGTGTATGAATACCAGAAAATCAGATAACTCCTATTCTTTTGCATTTCACTGACCTATTTTCTTACCTTTAATGTACACACAGCTGTGCTAGAACTTTGGTTGTAGGGCTCACAAAATTTCAACCTGACCCAATTCTTGTGTGTTCACGTGGGAGAATCTAAATCATAGTAGATGGAGCACCAGATGTAAGTATGGTCAACGTCCTTACTAATAGAAGGGAACAGTGGCCTGGATAATAAAATACAGCATGCAATGCCCTGCTCTCTCAATCGTCTCAGGTTGAATGGAGATGACAGCTGTCAGAGTGAAATGGGTAAGTGGGTAGGATGTGTATGGCCCTGTGGTCCCTGCCCTGTGCTGAATAACCTCCTCCTGAGTAGCTCCCAGACACATCCAAGTTTAAATTTCTACACCATTGCTCTCTTCCGTTTTGTTTTCGACTCCATCTTCCACACAGCCTGCAGGGGAGAGAGCTCCCCCTGCTCCTCCCCACAACCTTTTATTGCCTGCTCAAGGGACGTCAGAACTGCACCACCACCCAAGGGTGTCCTATCAGGGGATGGGCAGAGTGAACCGTGGCCTTTGCCACCACAAATACTGTGAGAGGAAAATTATGGAGAAAGGCAATCACGTTTCCTTCCAATCACAGCTTATGGGGCAAACTATGAAAGACCCTTACCACTGAAAGTTTTATAAATGCCCACAGACGTATTCTTGCCTTCTTACAGAGCTGTGGTCTGCTCTTGAGCCAACTGTCTGTTAGCACTCAGCCCAGAGCCATGCAAGCATGTCCTTCTATAGTTAAGCCCTGAGGCCACATGAGTTTGCTTGCTTTCCCCTTGTTGTGGCTGCAGGACTCAGTCTGCTTTTCTCTACACACAGACACGCGCATACGCTCAGCAGGCAATGACAAGGACTAAGTTTCCTGCAGCTTCCTCCCTCTTTGCAGGCCCAAAGTCAAGCAAACAAGCCCTTTCTTTTTTCAGACTTTTATTCTAATTACTTTAGAAAAACAATCATTGAGAAATCAGTGATGCCACAGAATCTTACGCAATGTTTACCTTCTTGGTCCCCAGGCCGTTGATCCTGCTTCCACTCTGTGACAAAAGCAGGAAGGCGGGGTGAACTCCATCTCTCTGTTCTTACATTTGAGCTCCCTAAATGCTCCTCGGTGTGCTTTCAGGTACAGGCCTTCCTTCTTCCAAGATCCTCCCTTATTTCCTTTAGGCTAAAATAAACATCCTCTGACTCTCATAGGAACATACTTTCAGATATCTCCTGATACTCTCTCTGAGCTCTAACTGGGCAAGGAGAAAAGGCCACTATATCAAATCATAGTGCGATTTTGTAAAAATGTTCTTTGATATGCATCTTTTTGTACATATCTTAGATAGTTGCATATTTTGGAGAAATGAGAAAAAATAAATTTGGCACATTCAGGAGTGACTTAGCAGTAAATATAATCCTGAGCATATTCTTTACTCATATTCCAACTCAAAAAACTACGCGGATGGAGTAGAGGAGACCCAAATGGAAACTCCAGCTGCTTGGCAGTACCCGAGGCAGCTGGGCCATGGAGTGGGGTTGGGCCGGGGGCTCAGGTGCCTGGCACAGCTGCAAGCAGGTGGAAGGGGCAATTCACCTCCAGGATCATTCTCCTAAGGAAAGTTCCTACTCCACCGAAGGGAAGAGCCATCTCTGAGAGAGTCATCAGGGCTGACATGCTGGGGGTGGTTTGATCCACATTCGTGTCGGGAGAGGCTGGTTTGGAAGAGGAGTGTCCCACACCACCACCCATCTGCTCATATCAAGCATGCACTGCCCTCACCTATTCTGAAGGCAAACCTGGGGCGCCTGGGAGTCCCAAGGGGTTGATGTCTGTCTCTGGCATTTCTTTGCCACTTTTCCCCCCATTTTTCCCTTTGGTAATCTTTATTTCAAAACAGATATGAGAATTTCTTATTTTAAAAGTTTCATGGAACATTCAATAATAAAAATGAACAATACTATCGAACATTTCTTGGGCACTTGCTATGTGTCAGCTGTTGTTCTAAATGTTTTACAAATATTATCAATCTCACATCATTCTCCAAAAACCCTAAGAGATGGTTGCTACTATTATTCCCATTTATACATGAGATGAGCTGCTTAGCTCAAATTGCAGAATTTCCCTTTCCTCCCCAATCATCTTCATTCCTTCCTTCAGATAGCAAACATATACTAAGTATCTATAAGGTATGAGGCCATGTTCTAAGCAGGGGAGCAACAGAGACAAAAAGCGTCTACCCTTAAGTGGCTTACAGCCCAATGGGGGTTTACTGATAAAGACAAACTTTAAAATTTTGAGTTTAATATGATAAATGAAAGTGTACACGGAGTGCTGTGATAGAAAAGAGGAGGCTCGCCCAGTCAAGATGAGGACGAGACCTGGTATTGGTGTGTGTGTCGGAGGGTGAGTCAGGGAAGATTTCCCAGGGAAGGTGATGAAGGCTGAGCTGAGTCTTCCAGGACAAAGACATGCCAGAAATTAGAGGTCTGGGCCAAGAGACAAGTCACAAGCTGGTTAGGAACTAGAAGACAAATATATCATGCTAATACCCTGGGATTTTATCCTAAAATTAATGGGAAGCCGCAAAATGATTTTTTATTGTAAAATATACACAAAATAAAAATACCATTTTAACCATTTTTAATGGTTAGTGGCACATTAAAACTGAACACTGACACAGTTCACTTCAGCGGCATTAAGTACTTTCATATTGTTGTACAATCATTACCACCATCCATCTCCAAAGCCTTTTTTTTTTTTAGATTTTTTTTTTTTCCTTTTTCTCCCCAAAGCCCCCCCGGTACATAGTTGTGTATTCTTCGTTGTGGGTTCTTCTAGTTGTGGCATGTGGGACGCTGCCTCATCGTGGTCTGAAGAGCAGTGCCATGTCTGCGCCCAGGATTCGAACCAACGAAACACTGGGCCGCCTGCAGGGGAGCGCGCAAACTTAACCACTCGGCCACGGGGCCAGCCCCTCCAAAGCCTTTTTTATCTTCCCAAATTGAAACTCTGGACCCATTAAACACTAACTCCCCACTCCCTACTCCTTCAGCCCCTGGTAACCACCATTCTACTTTCTGTCTCTACGAGTCTGAATACTCTAGGTACCTCATATAAGTAGAATCATACAATATTTGTCCTTTTGTGACTGGCTTATTTTGCTTAGCATGATGTCGTCAAGGTTCATCCATGTCATAGCATATGCCAGAGTTTCTTTCCTTTTTAAGGTTGAATAATATTCCATTATACATATATACCACATTTTGTTTAGCCATTCATCCCTCAAAGGACACTTGGGTTGTTTCCACCTTTTGGCTATTGTGAATAAATGCTGTTATGAACATGGGTGTACAAATATCTGTGTGAGTCCCTGCTTTATAATCATTGGATTTATATTTATAATCAAATGACAATTCTATTTTTTTGAGGGTATTCTGTTTCTCCTAAATTTTTTGAGCAAGTGCCATATTGTTTTCCACAGTGGCTGAGGCATTTTCCATTGCCACCAGAAGTGCATAGGGTTTCTGATTTCTCCACATCCTCACCAATACTCGATATTTTCTAGTTTTTTGATAGTAGCCATCCTAATGGGTGTGAAGTAGTATCTCATTGAGGTTTTGATTTGCATTTCCCTAATGATTATAATGATGAGCATCTTTTCATCTTCCTATTGGTCATCTGTTCATTTCTTTTAGAGAAATTTCTATTTGAGTCCTTCGCCTACTCAAAATGATTTTAAATAGGAGGTGATATGATCTGATTTGTGTTTCAGAAAGAGGCCTCTGGTGCAGAAAGAACTGTGGCTCACAGGGCAAGAGGCTGGAGATTGTCCAGGAACGACATGATGAGGCCAGAAACTTGCTGATGGTCAGAAAGGCTATGAGAGGATGGACCTGGGATATGTTAAAAGGGTAAGATTAATAGGATTTAGTAATGTGGTAAATGGGGGACAGGGAAGACTCAAGGCTCTGTCTTGCTAGAGCCAGCCTGAAGGCAGCAGGCCTGGGAATTCTCTCTGCACAGGTTTTGCCCCATCTGTGCAGCACCTAGTCAGAGCTTCTAGAACCTTCTCCTTCTTCTACCTCTGAATTCTCTAAGGTTTTCCTCTCTTTTCTACCTAACAGATCCCCTTATCCATTTTCCCTCCATTTTTCTCATTACCTGGTCATGAATCCACATCCTCATCTGGCCACAGCTCTGCTGCTTCTAGACACATCTATCTGCATCACCTCTATAGCCCTTGAAATCTATTACTGCCTCTTTCCTGGCTGTTCAGGGGAAATCAGACCCTGGTGTACTTCTGGATGGAGAAGTGGAGGAGGCAGAAGAAAACCAACAGCTCTGAGGCCACAACAGGAGAAAACAAGGAAATGGGCATTTGTCTCTTTCTTTTGACTTCATAAATCTCAGTGCTCTCTCCCTTAATGATCAGTAACTCTCACAGTGTATTATAATTGGTGGCTTAGTTATCTATTTCTCCTCATGAAATTTTAAACTGAAATATATATGTAATATTTATATTATATTATGTCATATCATATATTATACATATATAAATGACAAAAAATGATATCAAATCCAGTATAAGCCAGTCAGGGCCAAAATATATGCTGAAATCACGAGAAAGAGAGAATTTTGTACTTCTTTCTAATGCATGCTTTTCCAAAAAAGGAAATGTAGCAGATATCATAATAAACATAACCAAGATATCAAAGACATAAAATAAATGGTGAGGAAAATGTAATGAGGAGAGCTCAGGTTTTGTGGTAATTAACACCAAGGATCAGTGTTATAACCTCATTAGTGTGTCTAAATACGGGGGAACAGCACTAAATATTATTGCTAAAATGACTCTGTCATTTTTTAAACTCCTTTAGATTATTAATTATTAGGAAGGGTCAAGAAAGTAATAAAAGAGAAATATTTTATTAGAAAATTACACATTGCATGATATGGGTTACCATCAGGAAATCAGCAAGGCTTTGTGAGCAATTAGGATTTCATCATTGGAAGAAAAGGAGAGCTGAGAGATTGCGGCTTTTCATAAAATTTTAACCAAGCGAGCTTTTTCTTTCTTTCTTCTTCTTCTTCTTCTTGCTTTTTTCCTTAGATTGAGATTTTTTTACTGCACAGCAATAAAATCCACTGCCAAGTTTACTCACTCAGTCAATAAAAGCAGGTTTTGAAAGGAGAGATTTTGTAGACCTAAATTTCAAAGTTGTTTCCCTATCTTTCATCCCTGGGAAATGATCTAACATCAAAACATGAGGGAACAACCTTTTGAGTAAGAATTGACAAGGTGTTATGCTGCAATTCTGGAAAAATCAACACTACCCTCAGAACACAGAACGTGTTTTTTCTGGTAAATAAAGTTTCCGGCTGGTAGATGACAGTTGATAGGAAGAAAGAGTTCTTTCAAACCCTCCAGCAGGATTTTACACTGACTAAAATGCCTTAAATAAAAATCACATGTGTGAGATGCAATGCCATGTAATGAACAGTACGCAAGTTTTCTTTGTGAATTTAAATCAATAATAATAGGCAATGTTGATGTTGTATGTTTCAGCTTTTGGTGCTGAACTCACCTCCTGACCTCCAGTTTTACAAAAAGCGTTGATTTGGATTTTTGGTTTTCAGAGGCCAATTCAGCTGCTACTTTTAAGAAAGAAAAATCTATTCCATGCTTAGTTTGGAATTAGGGGAGTTGACAGTCCCAGGACTCAATTTGTGATGCACCGGTGAGCACTAAAATAGTTAACGTTGCAGCACTGCTTAACTACAATTACCGATTTTGAAAAAGAAAAGCCTAAAATCAATAAAAAAAAAAAAAGAACTAAAGTGTCAATGAAAGAAAGGAAAAGGGATGCGAATAACAATTCACAAAAGAAATGTGAATGATCAATACTGTATGAAAAACGTTCAACATTCCAGTAGTAAAATAGAAGAATATTCTAATAGAACAATCTAAGAGCATTTTTGCCTATTAAATTAGTAGATATGGTAAGAAAAGATGATGCCCAAGTTTGGCGGGGTTCTTGAGAATATAAATTAATATAAACTTTTTGGAAATCAATTTGGTATATATATTAAGAGTCCTTAAAAATTTACCTCCTTTAGTCCCATAACGTTCTTGCTAGGAAACCAAGCTAAAGAAGTAGAAAATTGGACAAAGATTTATTTACCAATAATATAAACAACCAAGTTTTAAAAAATGGAAATAGCCTAAATGTCCAACAATAACGGAAAAGTTAAATTAATTATGGTTTACATACACTATGGAATATTATTCCACTATTAAAAATTCTGTTAATGAAATGAGGAAATGCTCATGACACAATGTTAGATGAAAACAAGTATATAAAATTATTAATATAATCTAATTCTCATTTTGTAAAAAACTATATATCTGTATATAAAAATATATACATGTAAAATTAATACTGAATTGATAAAAATTAAAAATTTTATGTATACGTAGGGACAAGAAAAAGAATGGAAAAATACATTAAAATTGTAATCAAAGTTACCTCTGTTTATGTAGAGACAAGAAAAAGAATAGGAAATCACATCAAAATTGAATCAAAGGTGATTATAATTTTGGGGGGGTACCTTTCTGTGTTTTACAATTTTCCCATAGTGAGCAATGTATCTGTTATGATTTATTTGGCTTCAGCTCAACCCAACTAACTGGAGAAATAAATTTATGGACTTTCATAATGCAACAGTTCTGCGATAGGCATTGTCTCAAGAGTGGCTATATCCAAGGGCTCAGAAAGTTTATCAGGATTATATTCCTCTTCTCCTAAATTATAATTCCTTTGTTGGCTCCTTCTCAGAAAGGCTGTTCCTTGGACTCCTAGTTCTAGAGGCTGAATTTTTTCAGGTTCAAGTCCACATGCACAGCAAAACTCCTAAGATGCATTCTGACCAATGAATGAACCAATTGCACGTCGGGAGAATGCTAAGTACTGACTGACTCAGGTTATGGGGCTCTGTCCTAGGCTCTGCTGGACTCCCACCTAGACTAAGCGGAATAAATATCAGGAAGAGACAGTTTCCCAAAGAAAAATCCAATTTGCTGTCAAGAACGGGGAGGTAAACAACAAAAGTTAAATACAAACATGTATTCCTTTTATAAGGGGAAAAATGGAACAAAAATTTTTCAAACCCAATGCTACTACTCTTTCCCATTAACTTTGAATTCATTCTCCTTTCTCACAAGTGACATTCGTTAGTCTGTTAACATCTTCACTGGGATAGAACTGTTCGGTTTGCCGATGGCAAATTCGTTGCTCATACATTTTATAAGTGCAAGTGATATTTCTCATGATTATTTAGAAAGAATGCCAAGGTAAAAATCATGTTTCCTGTTAGAATTCAGGTAAAATTTTTACTAAATGAATTAAAAATTGTTATGTCAATACTTCACTCTATGCTTTTTTGTCTCACAGTCAGGCCAGGTCACAGATAAAATGACTATTAGGTTGCATTGTTGTTTTGAGGCATCATTAGAGAGACAGGAAGAGATAAGAAGAGCGAGGGAGAGTGACACCAGGCTATTAGCTTTATCTTGCCTAATACTACTCTGCTTTCTTTGGTGATGCTGGTAACGTTTGCCAATTTGGTAACCTAACTTTCACTAGGGTGAATTTCAGGAATTATTTCAAATATATTCTAACCTATTCATTGTCTGTTCATTTCTCAGTAGCAATGATCTTTTAAAGGGAATGCAGATGTGTCTTTTAAGCTTTCCTTCACTTACCTAAGTGAGTGACTTTGGTGAGCACAGTCCTACTCAGCCTCATGAAGATAATTTCTTCTCAAAAAACCAATTGTTAAGTGAATTCTCATAAGTAAAAACCATAGTTACCATTAACTTTTATGAACACAGATTTGCACTAAGACAACACCAAAGCCCATTAGATTCGGCTCAATTACTTCAACAGTCACATTAGTTAAACAACCTAACAAGGCCTTTTTGCTTCATTAATTACACCAAATTATGGCTTTTCACCTATTCTCATTAAGTTCTTGCAGAGTCATTATGCAATATATACTTAAGATTATTCCTACAAATAAAACATATCGAGTGCTCACTGTTCATATAGTTCAGTCTTTATTGCAAAAGTAAAACCAATAATAACCAAAAAGTTCTCTGAAAACAAGGGCAAATTATTCCACACTCACCAAACAATTTGACATCCTTAAGGCATGAGATTATCATTGCTATAAACTAGAAAACACTAGGCCTCTGAAAGAACTTAATGCATCACACGCCATCAATGACAGAACACGGGGACGTGACGCTCCTGCTCTTGCAACTTTCGGCTGCCCATGTGATAGCCAAAATCTAACTCTGTCCTCATGAAGACAAAGAAATGCCCTATAAGCCAAAGCTGGGGTACAAAATGAAACATTACAAAAATCAAACTCATGTCATTCCACTCCATGTCACCTACCCAATTCCTCAGTACAATTGACAGCCTTGAGTTTTAGATTGCTTACATGATAATCCCACAGAGCAAGAAGCATTATCAATATCTTCTGAAATGGTAGTGCCTTTTAATATTTCCTTTACCTGAACTAGTTTAAGATATTTGTTTTCGATTACTCCACAAAGTGTCTCAATTGCCCACACCATTGTTTAATCAATGAAAGCATGTTAACACATCAGCACAGCCATTACCGTGTCAGGGGGATTTGCGGAACTTGAATGTCTACAAGGAGACTGTTTAGCTGCTGCCATAAGCATCGTCGCCACAGGCACCCACCTTTACTACAACCAGACAGAAAACAACCACGCTCTAGGGACCTTTTACCTCATCTATACCTTTCAGTCCTTTTCTTCAGAGCTGCAAATTAGTTGTCAGTCCTTTGCCCAGCTTTATTACTAAGGACGCCATCCTGAGAAAACAGCCCCAGGACAAAGACCAACTCTAAAATTGCAGTGTTACCAACAGTGCTTGAATCTTCTCTCCCTTTTAAAAGAAGCGTGCAAAACAGGAAATGAGCTTCAGCCTTTACTTTCAGCTTGTCTTGAGAGAAGCTCAGGAAAGAGCTGAAAATGCTTCAGATTTTAAAGGTAACAAAGAAACGGGAGAGAGGGTGTCCCTCAACACTGTAGAAGCAGCTTCAGCCATACTAATAATATTGCAGAGAAATGGACCATAACAGCATCGGGTGCTCCATGTTTTGTTCAGCCCGTGTACAGTGCATCAACAGGCTTTTCTGAAAGTGTGTGGACAAAACACTTTGAGCTGAGATCGGTAGCCTCAGCCTTCTAAAGATGCTATCTACAGGTTGTCATGGTAACACACAGGGCGCCATCTTTCAAAACATTAAATTCCGAGGAAAAATGCACACAAAGAAATTTCAGCCCTTAAAAGCTATTCCCCCAGACAAATTGTCCATTAGCCTGCATATCTCTGTCCTTTTAAAGCTTTGCTTTCATTTTAATTTTCATCCCACTGTTCAATGAATACAGAACTGTGAAACAAGTGAAAAAACTGTTTGAGACCTTTTATTATAGATTTTCCATGATAAGTTCTATATTGGTTTTAAACTGAGTGAGCTTTATTCCCAACACCCCACATTTTTTTCTTTCAATTGACTTTTTTACGTGCACATTCCCCTTTTATTGATAGACATGTTTTGTTTTTTTTTTTTGAGGAAGATCAGCCCTGAGCTAACATCTGCTGCCAATCCTCCTCTTTTTGCTGAGGAAGACTGGCCCTCAGCTATCATCCATGCCCATCTTCCTCTACTTTGTATGTGGGATGCCTGCCACAGCATGGCTTGACAAGCCACGCGTCCAAACCGGTGAACCCCGAGCCACCAAAGTGGAATGTGCGAACTTAACCGCTGCACCACTGGGCCAGCCCCTCAATAGACATGATTTCTGTCCTTTGTTTTACGTTTTGCTCTTAATGTTGGCCCATAGCCAATATTAAAGTGAGGGACTTCTCCCTTACTTTGAAACTGAAAGGTCTAGATGTTAATCCATTTGTCAATGGTTTGGAGACATAGTGACTTTCCCTCCTCTCCTATAGCACTTATTTTTGTGTGTCGGTCACATTGGATTGGGCAAGTTTGACCCTGAATGGTTATTTGTCTTCACACTAGCATCTGCTAACCCTCCAGCTGGATTATAAACTATGAGAAGACAGGGAAGGTACCTTATAACTCTTTGTATCTCTAGAGTTAGAAACACTACACACAGGGGCACAGTACACATTTTATTACTTAGAACCAAACTTTAAAGATAATGGCACTAAAAAGATCTTGGAGATCATCAAAGCTACCTCCTTATTTTCATAAGTTGGGAAAGTGGAACAAGGAGAGGTGAAGTATCTTAGCCCAATGTTACGTCTAGTTAAAAATATTATTTTGAGGTTGGCAAAGGGGATTCCAGTCCCCATTCTGTGAGTAACCATCAAGGAGGCAAACTGAGATTCTTTATTCACAAAACACAGTAGCTAGTAGCCATTCCTGCTTTGCATACCTCATTAGGTTGTTGTTTTGAGGTTCTAATTCAGTAATCCTCCGTACCAGAGGGAATATGTTAAGCATTGTCCAAATATGAGGCATTATTAAGCAAGGGGATGCAAATGAAGCCCATGAGGAAAGATGGATAGAAAAAAAATTTTTAATCAAAAAAACCTTGTTAGTAATCCTGAGCATTGTCTTGTTTTTAATTCGTTTGACAATATCCTACCAGAAAAGTGACTGCATTTGGGAGACTAATAGTAGGGAAAATTCTAATCCATAGGCTCAAGGCCTCCAGAAATTAGGATGCGAATAACCAGCATAAGGCAATCCGCTAATCAGAAATCCAAAATAGAGACACAGCGCATTATACTGCAGATGCTGCTGCTTCTGTGAATTTCTCTGTAGTTAAGCTTTGATGGGAAGTTCTACTGGAGAGTCTCTCACATGTGTATGTGCCAGGAAGACTTTTGTGTTCTATTGGTTTATTTGTGTCTATACCAGAAGCAATGGAAGGAAATAATTAAAGGGAAAGCCACATAGGTAATTAGGGAAGGAATAATAGAAAACATGTAAAACACAAGTAGGGATTATAATGATACAAGTTCTGGGCCCACCAGTGGCTCCTGTTCTCAGTGGCAAGGAATACTCTTTCTTGCATCTTTTAAGGGGCTTCCCAACCACAGAGTGTGTGAGCTGTGACCAACAGAGAGATGGGGACCTGGGTCCAGGGCCCTGATCTGCCCCCAACCCTGGGTGGCCTTGAGCAAGTAAATTAATCATTATGGAAGGTATCTAGTACTATCTTCCTGAGTGCGCAAGTGTGAGAAAGACAAATGCACAGCATTTAATGCCTTCAATATGGATTATGTTACTGCCCAGTGCTAGATGACTTCTCAAGATGTCTGTGAGCTTTATGAGTTCCTGATCCATCTTATGGCTGCCAAACATAATTGCAAGTTTTCAGTCTCATTGCTTTTCCCAGCTCTCCTTCTGAATGATAAGGCAAAATTCAATGCTTAATCTTTACCTTTGAGGAATGTAAACATATTCCAGCCTGTGCAGCACTCATTGTTTAGATTACATTGATTCAACTTCTATTTACAGTTACTATATTCTTAAGATGTTTTAAGCCAAACTCTTGTAAACTCACTTTCTTCTCACTTGCACAAATGTAGTCTTGGAATTCTAGCATTCTTTCATTGAGTCTAGGAAGATTTTCCTCTGATAATAACAGCTAACATGACTGAGCACTACATCTCTTATTTTATTTCATCCTTATAATAGATAAGTCTAATTTTTTAAACAAGGAAAAGAAGGTCCAGAGCAGTTAAGTCATTAATCCTAGGTCACACAGCCAGCAAACAGTAAGAGAGGGGTTCAAACCAAAGTAGTTTTCTCCATAGACTATTCATTGGCCACTTACCCACACTGCCTCTGTGGGTTCACTGAACTCAGTAACTCAATTCTTAGTGACTTGAATCCATTCTCTTTCCTAATTGCATGTTTCACAAAAACATTGTGTTAATGACACGTGCTAAACTCTCTGGAGTCACATATGGTTGGTAGGTGAGTATAATCCTCCTTATTATAGATCAGAGAGCAGGTGGAAATGGAGGCTACATTACACTGAGGAAGCCCATAGCAAGAGTAAGGTTAAAACTCATGGCCTAGGTATCCTGGTATTTGTATCAGTTCTTTGAGACTTCATACATCCTAGTTAATTTTTTAATTTCATGGAGGAGTTCAGGGTCTGAAGGCAAAATCAGGTTTGACTCTTGGATGAACGTAGTAGCTTAGATGACACATTACTTTATAGACATTTTAGTGTCAATAGCAGCAAGCATGTTTGAGTATTCTAGGTTCTGCCCATTAGTATACAGAAATACCATCAGCTGCCTAAATCATTTTCTAATAAACCAGCTCTTCATTACGCCCCAATTGCCCCAAGTGTGTTTGCCTTGTCAGACACAGATTTTTAAAAGCGGTTCGGGCTTGAGCCACTTTAGCTAACATGGATTCTCCCTCCCCATTCATTTGCAGTCCTACTTTCTGGTGCTGTATCTCTTTTTTCAATATATTTGAAAAAGCTTTTATTCCCTTTAATCCCTTCAGCTCTTTTCAGCACACTCAGCGATTTTGCCGACCTTATCTCTTTCCTCTCGGCTCCAATAGTCTGTTGTTTGCACTTCCACAGTTTATTGGCAGCCTGTTTTTTGACAATTCATCTTGAAATCTAATTGAATGTTTCTTGTTTCAAAATTTCTTTCTCAGAGGAACACTAGACAGCTGGATCTCCACCACTGCCCTTTCACTAACCTACCTGCATCTATACTGTAATATAAAATAAACACTCCAAATGTGCAAATCAATGTGTTGAATTAAATTAACTAAAAGGAAATATTTTGAGAATCTAGTAACACATGGAGAAAAATGTTCTGCCACCAAAAGGCAATTCCCTTTGACTGCAGTTCAAAGAAAACATCATCATAATTTACTAACAATTTTCTTGGGGCACACATATTTTATTTGCCATTTCAATAAACTTCTTAAGTGGACAGGAATAAAAAATTTATCAAAAAGTCAAAAAGAAAAGAGAGAAAATGTTTTGGTATTCTGGTCTTTCATCCCGATTCAAGCAAAGTAGAAAAGAAATCATTTTCTATTTGAATTTTAAATTGTGTACCTATGAACAATCAGTATTTGCAAAGCCCACAGTTGCTGATAGTTAAGATTATATTTCTCTGCAGATATGCATTAGAGTTCTGTCTTTTATTCTCTGACTTAATTATGATGCATCCCAGATTTTAACTGTTTCTTTTAAAAATAACTGAACACAAGCCCCATAATTGGAAGCCATACCTTTTATTTAGCTCAAATACATTTTAATTATCTCCCAGAACAGTTTGACTGCAGTATAAATAAGGAATGAAGGACTGAAAAATGGAAGAATCAGACTCCATTATTTTCATTTTGGTGTTTACTACTTATTTTATGTCAGTAGTAAGTATTTGGAGCTATTTTAAATACCAGTGCATTTCTTGCTGGTAAATTCAGAATAAGGGAGGGTGCATAGAAATGATCCTAGAAAATCAGAATTTCTCTTTAATTTAATGTATTTATTTAATAAACCTACTATGTGGAAAATGTTATGCTTCATCCAGTAGAGGATATAAACATGGCTTAGGTATTGCCTGAGGAATCTTTTAGAGTTAAGTCAGGTCTTGTCACTCCTCTGCTCAAATATCCCAAATGGCTTTGCATCTCAATAGAGAGGGAAACCAAAATGGAGAAACTGAGGCTTGGAGAAATTGAATTTAACATTAAAGCTGGAAACAAAATGCTGACATGGTTCTCTTCCCCCAGATGTTCTTCCCATGGTCTACAATGGCTGCATGACTTGGCTCCCTCTTGGACCTCAACTTCTAAGCTCCCAGCCCTCATTCTCTTTCAGCCACTCCAGCTTCCCTGTCCTTCCTCAAAGGTGCCAGGCCGGCTCCTGACTCAGGACCTTGGCCATTCTTTTTGCCTAAGCTTAGAATGCTCTTTCCCTAGATTCCACATGGCTCAATCTCTTCTCTCTCTCCCTCTTTGCCAAATATCAGGAAGGCCTTCCCTGAATACCCAACATAAGATAGCACTGCTCGCTCCAGCACTCCCTATCTACTTTACCCCCTTCATAGCATTTATTACCATTTCATGTACTACATATTTGCATGTTTACTTATTCACTGTCTGTAACTTAAAGGTAAGCTCTGTGAGAACTTGACTGCTGGGTTTTCCATTGTATCGTCAAACCGAGAAGAGTGGCAAGCGTATAATGGGTACCCAGGAAATATTTACTGAATTAATGAATGATGTTATCCTCCCTAATCTCCCAAGTCAAATAAATGGTGAAGACAAATCTGTGTAAGTAAAACAAGCATTGGCCAAAGTGAAGTGGAGTGACAAAGACAAGTGTTGATCTTGGCTTGGTATGAAACTAGACAACCTTAAAGTTAGAAACTGAAATGCTGAAAGAGTTCCCAAGTGTCAGTGGTGTGGCTCATGTTAGATTCCTGCCTGAAAAATGGGGTCAGGAGAGGAGGCCAGATGCACAAGGCATTTGAAAATCCCTCCCCTGTAGAATGATTGACGGTAAGGATGCTTCCAGCAGCACTCACTGCTATCTGAGACAGCCGTAATTTCAAGCATCTTAAACATTTGCACTGGGAAATCCAGAAGGGCCTGAATGGATTTATGCCAATCAGAAGACATTTATTTCTAAGATATTATAACTGAAGCAGACTTTTCTAGGCACCCTGCTGAGACAAATCTTCAAAACAGCCTTTATAGACCCCAACATAGTCCATGTGTGGGAAAGACTGGGATTCAGATACGTCTCTGGTGCTTGGGTTCCCGGTGCTAAAATGAACAGCCAGAAATGCCACTGGCCCATTCAGTATCTTTGAGTGGAATTAGAGAAAGGGCATCCCTTCCTCCTGGGGATGATGAAGCCCTCTGTGCCCAGATAATGGGTCTCTCGTCCAGTCCCCCTTACACAGAGATAATTATTTGGGGTGGCCCTAAGAATAGCAGGATGTCTTGGAACAAAGTGACTTTACTGCTCTCACTTAAGATTTCTCCAGGAGCCATCCATGGCCTCTGGGGCTCCGCTTTCTGAGTTCCCCAGAAGAAAGAAAGGACTCTAAAAGCGGCAAGGTCCTGCTCACTCAGGTCCTTCCACATTGCAGGGATAGGTCATAGGCAGACATTTCGTCATAGCGCCTGGTGCAAGGGATCTTCACTTCCTCTTTATACTGCCCTTACCTGTCCCCAAGGCTCTTCACATTCCCATCAGGAAGTTTCTGGGCAAACCCAGGCCACAGAGCATCATGGTTAAAAGTACTGCTGTAGAGTCAGACAGGCATGGATTTGAGTCCCAGCGTGGCTCATGTCATTGAGAAAATCTCTTAATTTCCATAAACCTCAGTGTTTTCATCTTCCAAATGGGGTTTAGTAAGAGTGAATATCTCAGAGGATTGTTTCAACTTTAAGTTATGAAACGTACTTATATAGTGACTGGCAGATAATACTAGTTATTTTCATTGTCTGTTAGCTGTCATTCTTAGTATTAGTATATTTGACCATAATTCACACCCAAAGTCAAAATCATGAAAAAAGTCTAAGATCTTTGCTCTGAAAAATAGTGTTTCCTCACCAGTGTGACGCATATTTATATTCCAAATATAACTTTCATAAGGCTTGTAATTATAATTGACCTCAGAACATTTTACATACATTTAAGCCTTGGAATGTGTTGGGGTTTTTTAATATTAATATACATCTATCAAATTCCTTTTGTTTTAGTATTTGCTTGGTACATCTTTTTCCACCTTTTTTCCAATTTTTCAGAGGCCTTTTGTATCTTTAAAGAGCATATCCTAGATTTTTGAAAACCAATCTGGAAATCTCTGTTTTTAATTGTAAATTTAAGCCTTTAGCACTTGTTTTATTTAAAAACTGTTTTTAGGATTAATTTCTACCACCTTATTTAGTGCTTTCAAATTGCCATATTTTTTTCCTTCTTTCCTACCTTCTATCAATTATTGTTTTCTTTAATTTTTTTTCTTTTTGCTTTCTACTAGTTTGGAATTTATATAGTCTATTTATTAAAGGTTACCTTTAAATTTTCAGTTTGCATACTTGACCTAACAAAGTCTAAATTTGATCACTCTCTCTCTCTTCCTCCAGAAAACACCTTTTCCTTCATTTTGAATGCTATTTGTCTCTATATTTTACCTCAGCTTGATTCTTTGTCCTCCAGGTTAATCATTATAGACCATATTTTATACAGCCAACATTATTTACATTTACCCATCTTTACCAACTTCTTGGCTCATGACTATTTCTTGTCTAGCAATCCTTCTTCTGGATGCAATCTTCTTTATGAAGTCCACTCTTCAACGGTTTACTCCTGTGCCACTTGGCATTAAAATCCAAGTCCTTTGTTGCTGAGACCAGCACCATCACCCAGAGTAGCTGCAGCATCAACTCAAGAGGTTGCAGCTCTGATTTTCCAATCCATCTTCAATCTTGGCAACCGGAGAATTTTATTTCTCTCTTGAAAGCTCAGCTGTGCATTTTAAAGAATGTTTGTTACATGAAATCCTGCATGTCAAGGTATTTATAGCCAGCATCCATTTTGGTGTGATCAGAAGTCATCATTCATATATTGAGTGTATATTAGGTGACAGGCTGTGTTCTAGGTGTCAGAGATATAAAAATGGAAATGAAACAGCTTGACCCTCAAGGAGCTTACAATCTAGTGGAGATACTTATATATCAAATATGTGCAATAAAGATTTTTAGATCTTATAGATGCTATAATTATCAGATCCCACACTAGATTAAGCTTTTTAAGAGTAAATATGTTGTCTTAATTGTCTTTCTATCACCAGTATGTGGGGAAGTACTAGCAGACAAAAGGTGCTCAATAAATGTTTGTTGCCTGAATATATGAATGAATTATAGAAGTATTTTCACGTGGTTTATTCCCACTTTTTGCTTCATGAAAAGTACTATGTTTATCATTTTATAATTATAAATAAAATCTTCATAAAAGTTTTATTTGAAAGATGTTTAATTTTTATTATACTACTAATAACAGAGATTTCACTTTGTATTAGGAATTGTTCTCAGCACTTCCCAAGCCTTAACTTATTTGAACCTCAAAATAGCCCTATACAGTGAGATTTTGTGGCCAAGCCCAGCTTGCACATTTGAAGTTATATAAGGAACTAATTTAAATTAGTTTGACTGCAGCTTCTGTTCTCTGGTACTATGTATGTACACATTCGTCCAACTATGGATTTAGTAGTAATTTCCAACTGGAGAGTCTCCTTTGCTTTTACAGCTATAGTCTATGTTTCCTGAACTTAGCCCATTTACAACATGATTACTGTCTTACTAATTGATTAATTACCACTGGACTAGAAGACCCACCTCATTTCCAATGACTATATGCCACATTGATTTTACTGCTGCTGTGTTGTTCATAAAGTCCACAGCTAGAACGGATTTATATCTGTGACCCATCTCTTACCTCAGTTTCTTTCTCCAGCCACCTTCCAGGTAGGAGTGGTCCACATTAACTACCACAGTTAGCATCCCCAAGCACTTCACCACTTAATAATAATCTAGAGTTCTAGAATTTAGCCAGGAACCAAAATTTAGTATGTTGCTTGGTAAAATTTGTTTTTAAGAATTAGACCTATATTAGCCAATACACTTTTCTGTCACCATTATTCTCCATAAGTTATCAAAAAATTATTGATAGTAGCTGTGGAATAATAATGTGAAATTATTTCAGAACTCTAATATATCATTTTTCAATAGTACAAAATATTGATTTTTTTCCAAGAGGCTAGATGTTATTTTACTGTATTGGCCTTAAATGCCCTTTATTGATAATTATTCTACCTTTCCCAGTTTGAATTTTGTCTCTTTGGAAGAGAAAATGTAAACAAAATAAGAGTTTAACACTTACACAAAATCATGATCTATGTTTGCCATCCTCAGAGTAGTAGTATTTTATATTCACTTGACAAATATTTATCCAGTACCCACTATGTTCCAGATACTATTCTGGGAGCCATGGATAGAATTGTAGGCAAAATGGACAAAAAGTCCAGATTTCATGGCACCTACAATGTGGTATTATGTGACATGAATGATCTTTTTCTACTCTGAACTGTCTGGTGGCTGTCTTTGGGGCCCCAGCAAGCCCTTCCAGCCTGTTGCCATCTGCTCTTGTCACCTCCATCACACTATCACTGCATATACACAGATATCCGAGACCCTCAAGATGCACCAGACTGCTCAATGGTTCTGGATCCAATCCTGCATTTTCCTGCCTCTACGCCTTTGCTGTGAGCATCACTTCTACCTAGAAGGGCCTTCAACCTCCAAGTTCTACTAGTAATTCAAAACCACTCGTAATCTTACCTCCAGGTCATCTTTATTCATCCTAATACAAATACATGTCTTCCTTTCCTGCTATCTCATTATACTTTGGATTATAGTAACAGTGCCTTTTATAATCCACCTTGGATCATGGTTACTTGTGTACATAAATAAACCCTTATTAGATTGTGAGAAATAATCAAAACCTGATGTTAACAGACTTCTTTTACCTTTTACATCTTTGAATTCCATACAGTGCCTAAACAGCACGACGCACAGAATAAGTTCTCAATAATACTTGGTAACTTGAACGATTATGTCACCTTCTCTGTTGTATAACTTAATTTTTATTTATTTTTTCAGTTATTTATTCATTTATTCAGAAGACATTTAGTTCGTGCTTACTAGATGCCAATCATTCTCTCAAGAAATTGAGGACACATGGGAGAGCGGAACAGACAATAACATTTTTAGCCTAGTTTTGGAATTATTTAAGTTAGAGCTCATGAAAAATCACCTGTCTGTAAGGATTGATAGGACACTGGGGCATGTTATTAAAGGAAGTGGCAGAGTTGCCTATGGAAAATGTTAAGTGAAGTCGACTTTATGTCTTGAGGTGTTCTGAACGAATTCTTCCCCGGAGGTAGGAAAGGGAAGTTTTTATCTCACAACGTTCCTTTCAGGTCTTTAGTTTTATGAATTAATATGCATGAGGGCAAACAAGCAAGTGAGCCCATTTTCTCCCCACCCTTAGTTATTCATTCAAACAATGAAGCCAGTGAAAGGCTTCTACAAAAATCATTAGTGGTGGGAATTGCATCAGGTTTAAGACTTCCATCAGCCCTTTAGACCTCATCTAAAGTAATCTATTTTTCCAGGAGCTGAAGGAGTTTAACACCTAGAAAGGTTGGTTCTCTAAAAAGGATCTCAACAATATCTGGATTGCTAGCATTTTCTGAGAAGGGGAGATACAAGGTAATTTTGTAAGAAAAAAAAAATTCCTTGAATAGCAGAAAATTCAAATTAGCCTTTTATCTCCCATGGAATAGTACCTAGAGAATGTCAGAAGGCTTGACCAAAATGTAAATGTATAAAATAGACCATAGGAAAGCCTGAAATCAGAAAATGGCCACACCTAAAAAATGTGCTGGGAACAAGGTGCTTGGCTTTTCTCTAGTCCCTGCTGAATAGACTGTTCAGTATTCATAGTGCATTTCCTTTACAACTTTTGGTTCTAAGTTATTGTAAAGATGCAGAGACATTGAATCACCAGATAAAGGACTCAGCTTTGAAGATGTTCTTCATGCGTCAGCACCCAAGTTCATATGCATTCTGGTATCCTGTCTTCCTCTCCCCACAACCAGCCCCACTCACCTGCCTCCTCCTACCCGCATGTGGGATGCCTAGGACAGGGCCCCCCAGAGAGACCCTTTCTTAAACTGACCTGACCACTTGGAGAAATTATAGTGCTGGAGTTTCACCATTCATCCTTCTTATGTCCTCTCTCGAGAGCCCTAATGTTATTTTTCCACCTGGATGACTTCAAATGGCCTTTATTCCAGCTTTGCTGAAGTCAGAGGAATTAGCTGCTTCTGACCACTGCTTTATGCCCGTGAGATGCCTAAGTGAAAGGCTGAAGAAAATTATCTATCTGTCATTATTACTCAGAGACTCCTGGAAGTCAGTCCTGACAGGGAAAAGAAACTCAAGCGAGAGTAATGAAACTGCATTTATCACTGAGCAGCTGAAGGGTGAATGGCATGACTGGGGAGGCTTCAGCACTCCCAGGATTCCAGGAAGACCTGTTCTTCCCCAGGCTGAGAAATGATCTGCCCCTGCTCCATCCCAAACGCGCTATTAGGATGTGGAAATGCCTCTCCACCTCCATGTCAGGCACAGACTGTCGTTCTCCCGGAAGATCGAGCAGGTGGAAGGTTAAAGCTATCCCTGAACAAAACATTCCACTCGAGTTTCTGCCTTTATCTGGGCCCTTGGCAGTCAGCCTAGCCATGAAAGAAATGTAGCTGGACTGGGCAGAAGCAAGGAATTCCATCAAAAAGGATTAGAGAAGGAATGAGCTACGGGGGAGAGATTGCCTTTCGAGCTTTGGGCTGAAGGAGGAACTAGGCCTATTCTGAAATGAGAGCAGCTGCCATCCACAGAAGCCTGCAGGCCTTCATTTCTTTTAATAGGATTTTAGTGGAGGCTTGCTCTAGTCTGGGGTGGGTTTGCCATTTATGATAACCCATTCTTCACCATAAATTCAACCATTTCTCTTCAGAGTCATTGACATTTGGGGAGAGTAATTTTGTACTCCCTTCATGTAACAAACACTTACAGAAGGCTTCCAGTGTAACAGGCACTAACTACCCCAGGCTCTGAGCTTCAGCCTTGAGACCAGAAAGACAAGGACCTATCTCGCGTGGAGCTTTGCATTCTGTGTGCGGACTTGTGGCGAAAGGGGGACATGTAGAATAAACAAAGAATCAAAGATATTAATAAGGTAATTTCTTAAACTGTTCTTGGATAAAGAAAATGGCACAGGGCTATGTGATAGAGTGACTGGAATAAGGACGAGGTTCTGTTTTGTAGGATGAGAGGTCAGGACTGGTCTCGCGAGGAGGTGACCTTTCAGCTTGGATGTCAACAATAAGAGCAGCTTGTAAAGACGTGTGGGCAAGAGATTGCAATGCAGGATACAAGAAGTGGAATATCTAAAATGGAACTAAAACTTCAAATTTAAATACAATAAAAAATACAGACTTATGAAAATGGGCAGAAAAGAAAAGTTTGGCATTTCATAAAAATGGCCAAAGAAAGAACCTATATGAGAAATAACATATTACAAATCTAAAATTTTACAGATATTAAATTCATGATTTTCATATATATATCTCATATATATCATATATCTCATGTACATATATAGAGAGAGAAGTAAAATACACTTTACCAAAAATTGTTTAATTTTTTTTAAATAAAAGATATTTTATTTATAAATAAATTAGATAGTTCACTTTCTTAATGTTTTCAGATTAAAGATGTCATAAAAATGAAGAGAGCCTGGTCACCAAATTAAAAGACTTGAAATGCTCTTGCATCTGCCAGGATCCTGCCTCCGGGAGTGAACTCCCAGAAGTCAGCAGATATTGACCAGGTCACAAGAACAAACACCTTTGTCCGTAAGGAGATCAAATTTCATTAAGATGTTTGCTATATCATACATAAAAAGATATGATCAAAGGCAAGACATAATGCTACAAGTGAGGTATGAATAAAGTTTCCTACAAGTATCAGGATATAGTGATTTATTCCAAAAGAATTGACAAGGGCATAAAGAAACATATTTAATGTGGTAATATTCAAAGCCCATGGCAAATTCTCTCTTTGAGAATTGCAAATCTGTTGTTCTGGTAAGACAATAGAGGAGCTGAAAATAATATTTCTGCATTATTTACTTTTTAGCTTAACCAACTGGTTGGTTTAAAAGTACAATTCAATCCAGAATCCAGGGACTAGATTGAATAGCATCTGAAGTTCCTTTTGCTGCTTTGATTAAAAAAATATTTCTATTAAAAAAATTCTATTTTGACATTTAAAGGTGTATTTCAAAATCATATTGATAAAATAAACTAAGTACAAATATAAAATTAATTTTGTTATACGTGTTTTGTTTATTCAACATATATTTATCAACAGTATGCTAGGTAGTGGGTGGAAATAGAAAAGGCGGCTATAACTTTGTGTTAGCTCACTTCTGGTGTATCTGGGAAGACAAAACAAATGCTATACTTGCAAAACTTGCAAGACAAAACACTGTGAGTCAGTGACAGAATGAACGATACATGTCAATGTTCACTCCAATTTTTAAAATTGTGAACCATGAGACTCTAACTGTGAAGTTTAATCAAGGAAGCTTGCACAGTTAATTTGACACCAATTTGATGAGTTGCATAATATTTATTTTGGTGCATGGCATAGAAAAGGCATAAGTGCTAAGTAACCATATAAACGATGTTTCTCTGTATTATTTTCATATAACCAAATAAATCTTTCATCAATTTTCTCTTCTAAGTTTTTAAATACTTCAACATCTATAATCAGTGTTGACAACTTCCCTGATAAAGTGTAAGCTCAGTGTGCAGGCACCCTGAAAACCTCATGTGCCTTATTACGAGGTTCAAATTTTATTCCCAACTTTTAAGAAACTCTTTTCTTCTGAGTCCTCTCCTCACCTTGACCTTTAGGTGCAGTTCACTCGTGAATTCCCTCCACTGCAGCCTCTGCACCACATCCAGCTCCATTCTCTCGAACTCTTGCCCCGCTGTTGAAGCGATGGGGATGGTGGCCACTTCTTCATGTTGGGAAATGTGAATCAGAGTGGACTGGAGCTTAGGCAATGTGGGTTTGATCCTGCAACTGAACTTGGATGAAGCCAGGGCCACTGAATCACAAATAATTCAGTCTTCAGCAGCTGAAGGATGTCACCTCTGACAGCACCACAGAACCAAATTTCCCACCTTTCGGAAGGAAGTAAAACTGGATTGACCTCTGTTGTAGTCTGCTTGGGCTGCCCTATCAAAATACCACAGACTGGGTGGCTTAAACAACAGAAACTTATTTCCCACAGATCTGGAGGCTGGAAGTCCCAGATGAGGGTCCAGCAGGGTTTAGATTCTGGTGAGGACTCTCCCCATGGACTGCAGTCCTTACCTGGCCTGTCCTCTCAGCACAGCTGGGAGAAAGAGCAAGAGAGAGCAAAAGAGTGAGAGAGTGAGAGAGTGAGAGAGAGAGAGAGAGAGAGCTCTTCTTCTCCTAAGGCCATCAACCCTATTGGACTAGCCTTCCACCCCTTATGAACTTACTTAACATTAATTATCTCCAAATACAGTCACATTAAGGGTTAGGACTTCAACCTATGAATTTTGAGAGGACACGGTTCAGTCCATAGCAACCTCCAAGGCAAACCTTGGTGGCTTCCATTTCAAGGAAAATACATGTCCTCTTTGCCTTTACTCCCCCACACTACCGTCCACTCCCCTTTCCACACCACTCCTGCAAACTGTGCCACGTGCCTGAAACTCCTTGCTTGAAAACTGTACCTGGTCAAAGTGACAACTCAGTACCATTGAGTTGAAGCCCAGTTCCTCTAGGTTTTACCAGGAGAGAAAAAAATAAAGTAGAAATCAGGATGGCTGAACTGAAATAGATGTCACTAAATCATGAAGAGTACAAAAAAAGGAGGCTAGCTGTTTTGAAGACAATTGTCTTGTACTTACTCTGAAGTGTGGGGCCTACCTGTTTTACACCCAGCTATATACAGGCTGGCACCCTGGCTTTGGGCATTGTGCAGGGCTTATTTAACCTATGGGACTCCTAGACAGAGATAAATCTCTAGAGAAAAATTTTATTTGTTTTGCTCACCCTAAGGTATCTGAATCCTGGACCCTGTGCAGGGAAAACCTGGTCCTCAGAGAGAGACAGCAAAGAGTATCTCCCAAGTGTGCTCTGGAGAGCTATGGTCCTTAAGTGAGAGAGACATGTATAACCGTAGGAAAGACAGATGGCCTGCAATGTCTCGATTTTGGTCATTCACAACAACGTCAGTGGAGTAAAGGCATTGAGAATTCATAACATGAGGAGATTTGTAGAATTTCAGTCAACCTGGGGTTTTCCAAACTTATTTGACCACAGTCTTCTTCTTGTTGTCACTGTCGTAGACATTACTTGTGATCACCAGTATCCACTTCTCCCCCTCTTCCTGGGCACACAGGCAGAGCACATTTCCCACCCCATCTTGCAGTCAGGCAGGACTGCGTGACCAGTTCTGGCCAATGGGGCTGTGAGCAGAAGCGGCATGAGAGTAGGTCTGAGTTCTCGGCGGGCTGCACTTCCCCCTCCACAGAGAGAGCAGAGACTGTGAATGCTGAACATTGAGACAGTGGAGCCACAAAATCAAAGCAGCGTGGATTACTGAGTCATCCCACGGAAGATAAGCACCCTGGAGAAACACACCATCTGCAGTGAAATTTCCATGAGTGAGATGTAGACTTTAAGGCTTAAGCCACTGAAATGAGAAGTAAACTTTGTTTGTTGTGAGCCAAAAAATTGAGGAGTTGTTTGCTATGGCAAATATAGCTTAGCTTATCCTGATTAATACAGAGACTAGAAGACCCAGTGGAATAATACATACCTGAGAATAATTTAATAAGGAAAGAAAATTCCGTTTTGGAGATTATTTTATGTCCTCTGCAAAAATATCTGATTCTATTAAAAAAGAACAGAAAACCATTAAGAGAAATCATATTTTATATATATAAATTATATATTTTATATATATGTATAATGGGATGAGAAAAACAAGGAAGAGGGGAGATAAGAAAGCATTCTAATAAAATTTAAATAAGATACTAGAACTAAAATTCAAGATACTCTCCCATAATGCAGGGGGAAAGGCAAATATAAGCAAAAAAAAATGACAGAGAAGATGGTGAATGCGAAAATCAAGGAAGGAAGAAAAAACGAACAGAACAAAGAATCAAAGATATAACTGAAGAAAATGTTTCTCAGTGGAAATAAACAATTTAAGTTGGAAGACTGAAAGAATTTGCCAATTGATGTTGCACTTAGGTTTATTTTTCGACATTCTAAACAAAAAAATAAAAGAAAAATATCATAAGATGTTAACCTGTCTCCAGACTCTGTTTTGGCTAATTAATGAGGAGTCATAAAGCTTACTGCTAAGAGGCCTCCAAATGTACCAGAAAGAATACTGTTTTATTAACTCATATGTGGTGCTCCCACTTTTCTAATAACTAATTGACAAAGCAAAACAGCTTCTACCCAAGAGCTTTTGCCTTTCACTTGACCTGGCAGAGACTTAATGATGAGGTGGAGCATCTGACATGTGTACAAACAGAAATACAGTTCCTTCCTTCTCTGCCCCTTTCCCATCTCCAGCTCCATTCCTAGTACTTCCTCTTTTCTACCTAAATGTCCCTCCCTTTTTTGTTATAGGATATCTGGCCGCAGTTTTGTAATTACTTTATTATGTATCATCATTTTTCATTGTGTATCATCATCTTCTCCTTATAATCAATAAAATTATCCAGAAGATTTATCTCCCAGGAAATAGGAGAACTGTGCTGGGTGCTCCGTTTTCTTCTTGGGATACTTGGCTAGTCTATCATGGTGCAACTTAAAGTTGGGCCTTCTGGTACCTAATTATTATGTGTGACCATCAGTCTCCATCAGTCCTTCCTGTTCATAGTATGGTTTCTATACTTTTCTGCAACTCTGGTTTATTCTCAGTGCCTTATTCCCATCCTTTATTACTTATACTATAAGAGAAAATATTTATCTATACTATAAAATTTATGGTTAAGAGATAAAGTATGCAAATAATAAAAAGTTAGGTGGACCTAAGAGCTGTCATCTGCCATATGAAATGCTAGATGATAACAGATTAATACTTATAAAACCATTGAAAGGAAAATGTCATGCAAGAATCTTATGCTCAGCCAAATTGATCACATGCAAAAACAAATATAGTCTGTCACATAATATTTAAAGGAAAACTTCTTAAAGTAATCCATTTGGCCAAAATCAAACAAAAAACTATGAATCTCCAAATAAGGAACGTCATGTAAGCTATAAATAAGTCAAACAGAGTTAAATCTCAATAACTTTTGTAAATGTGGTTACAAGTTATAAAACAAAATGTAAACATAAAAAATTCTTCCTGAGTAAGATACATGGTGCAAAATGTCATCTTCAGTTCCATACCCCAGATTAGGATGGCAAAGACTGGGGAGTTGCTGGAGTGGAGACAGAATAACAGACCACAAATTCTTCGTTTTACACATGGGGACCCTAAAGGTACCATTCCATTCTTGACTTTTCATAATCATAAAAATATAAATATGCATTGCTGGATTTTGTTTATTTCCTTTGCTCATTAGTAATAAGGGGCACATACGTATGGTGATGGATGGAAACTAGACTTTTGTGTGAACACAAGTCTATATCTGAAATTTAATGATGTACACCTGAAATTTACACAATGCTATAAACCAACGTGACCTCAATAAAGAAATTTTACGTTTTTTAGAAAAAGATTTGAAGCTCTGACTTGTTGTGTATTGAAGCCTACAAAGAATAGAAATGGTATGTATAGAAATTTTGATTCAAAGTCAAATTCTTCTGACTTCTGGATATTTCCCACCTTGCCCCAATCTTCTTGATGACCTCATCCCTATCTCAGAACTAATTCTCCTTTCTGAATCTTCTAGCTTCAAGTATAGGCCTACAGAATTAGCCTCACTCTGAACTGTTTTCTTTCTTCACCCGAGAAAATAACTTTTCTGCCTACACAGACCTCCCTCTGCCCCAAGCTTCTCAGTTGACAATCTTCCTCATATCATTGGCATTAACAAGTTGTCTACCAGTCCTCCTGGAATACAATGCAAGGCACACAGCACCCGGCAAAATTGCCCATTTCTCCCAGGCACTTAATCGAGAGCAGTAACAAGCAATATTCCACTCACCTGTTTCTGCACCTGTTTCCTATTTCTCCCAAGTTGCTCTGATATCCAGCTCCTGATAGAACGCATCCTTAAAAGGCATCCTTCCAACACTAGTCTCCCCAACCCACCTCCTCACACTAATAAAAGCAAAAAGTAGAATAATCTTAACGGTGTACAACAGCAGCCAAAAGAAACCCAAAGCAGCACGCTGGCCATATTTTCTTTCTGGATTATAATGCCTATTTGCCTACACCATTATTCCTCTCAGGCCCAATGCCTAGAGGTATGTGCTAATTTGCCAAGCTGCTTTAATATTCACCGATGAGCCACAGCCAACCAATAATTTTTAATAGCCTGTCCTCTATTGATTTCAACCCACACATTAAAGCCCCTAATAAAAATTGTAGAAGGATAGGTGAAGAGACATAAGGACAACACAAAGTTAATAGCCTGTCCACCTCCATTTGAAGAGAACAAGAGGATGATTTCAACTTCTCTGCAGAGTTTGTGTAAGAAGAAAACTGCTGGCTGCACCACCTTTCAGCAATGTTTTCCTTTAGACAAGCTCACAAAATATGTAAGTTCTTTAACTGACATGGTTGGATTCCTCAGCAAGCTCTGAAATAAATAACTTCTGGTGAAGCGTAGGTGGGTTTGTTTTATAAATCTGAAACCCTTGTGGAAATAGCAATGAAATTTAAAAAGAAAAAAAATTCCCAACAAGTGGATAACCATTCAAGGTTGACCCGCATCGCCCGCTAAGACAATCTGATTCAACAGCGGGTGGGAAGAGGTGAAGCGAAAGATGGACCTTACAACTGCAGGCATGTATTACAGTTCTGGAACTGGACGGGGAAGCTCCCGGGAGCCCAGGCCTGAGGCTTTACAAGGACAGGGCCTGTGCTTGTCCCTGGATTTGACTTGAGGGAGGCAGGAGGTAACTGAGCCACCTGATATGTATCATTTTAGATGGAAAGGATTCATCCTGAAGCAGCCTTCAAACTTAGCCTAGGGAGAAAGTACCATCAAAGGATTTCTTTTGGATTATGGATGTGGAGGCTTACCAAAAATGGACTTCAAGCCGGAAACTCTCCATAAATTCTCCAATTGCTGGCTGTACAGTAATTTACTCTGTCTTTATATTCTCACATCTGTTTAGGTTAGAATGAAACCTAAAGGGTGATTTCTTTCTGGCTAAATACCAGGAGGCGGAGGAAGGCAGAATTGTTACGGACATTTAAACAGGAGTGTGCAGGAAAGGGGCAATATTCAAAGATACATAGTGTCCTTGGTAGCTATGCCAAGGGGCAGTACCGTATTTGTGTTGAAAGATGTTTTTGGAGACATCAAAGTGGTGCCGTGAAAGGATATTTTATGACACTGAAGCAGGGTTTAACAGGCTGCCATTAAAATCCATATGTTCAGAGAAAAAGGCCATCAAGCTCTCCTTCTCGGCAACCAGGTGTTTGTTGATCACCCACAGGTCAAGCACAGAGCAAGGCAGCATGGGAAACATAAAGCAAAAAGGATGCAATTTTTTTCTGAAAGATAATTATTTACAATTTAGCTGTAAAAGCAAACACACTCATGAACTAATGTGAGGGAGAAAGCAAAGTGACATTTCAGTGGGGCACTGTGCTAGCCTTGAGGATTAAATGGAGGAAAGGCCTAGAACCCTGACATCAAGGACTTATTTATAATACAGCTGGGGAGTCACAGTAGAAATGTCTGTTGTGTAGTCAAGGCAGCCAATGCCTTGATGATACAGTGGTAGAGTGAGCAACCACCCCCATTTGCCAGGGACTGAGGGGTTTCCTGTGGTATGGGATTTTTAGTCCTAAAACTAGGACAACCCCAAGAAAACCAGGACCAGCAGGTAACTCTAGGTCAAGCACAAGCTCTGGAGACAGAGGGCTCTAAGTTTAAATCAAAGTTCTTCTACTACTGTCTCTGAGACCATGAACGAGTTCTTAAAAACTGCTCTTTGTATTTTTTTCCTTCTTATCTGAAGAATAGATTTAATAGATTATAAATTAAAGATAGTGTCTTAAGGCACTAGCACATAGTGGGCATGTTATTATGGCATATACTATGTGCTAAAGCAATGCTTTAGAGACAGAGGAGTCTCAACGGATTTTAGAGGATGGAAATAGTCACTGTAGTTTGGGATAGAAAAGAAAAGATTTCTAAGTACGGTGACCATATCATTTCTCTTCCAAGCTGCCACACTTTAAAATGACCAGGAGAGTATTATTGCTAAGTATGCAGAGACAATAAGTATAAACTGTGTATGTTCCAGACCAACCAGGAAGTATGGTCAGCAAACACTTGATTTAAGCTTTGAAGAAAGAATTCAAATGAAAGGAATTTAAGGAATGTCATGAGAGGCAAAGGCCAAGTACTTTTATGAACTGTGGTTGGAGAAGCCTAATCAGTTCTTGTTAAAGGATTGTTTCAAAAGCATAGTGAGAGATAAGGATAGAGGTAGAAAGAGGAGTCATTTAGGCTGTAGAATATTTTAAATACCAAATTAGTGACTTTGGTTTTATCTCTTAGACCATAAGGAACCTTTGAAAGTAGTAGAATAACAAAGTGCAAAAGAAGTATATTACGATCAATTTGGCAGATTGGAATGAGGAGAGATTAAAGAATCTAAACAGACCGACACTGACAGCAGTATTCACGTATGAGGTGAGGTGGGGATGGCTGGGGACAGATAAGAAATGTCTAAAGTAAGAAATATTTGGAAGAAAATTTAAGAGGGCTTGATCATAACTAATAATGGGGAAATAAGAGAAAACTGAACATGATTTCATGGATTGAAAGCTATTTGACTAGAAAGAAAAAAACTGATACTGTTGACAAAATCTGGTAATACATTATATGTTAAACAATTTTTTAAAATATCTCAACATAAGGAATAAAACACTGGAGAGATTTCTTGCTTTTGTTGATTTGCTTTGAGAAGTTAATTTGCTTGAGAAGTTTTCAGTAGGTAACATCATCATAGATGAAGATACATCCCCGGGACCAGGACTTTGTAATCTACATTGATGGCAGTCGGAGAAGCGGGCTGGTGCATGGTCAGGCCCAGGAGTCCGGTTGATCAGGAGTGATCTGAGACCATACATCAAGCACAGCAAACCAGATAAGGAAGAGAAAGCCAAGTTTGTTTATGGATGCAAGTAGTGTAGGAAGGGTAGGATTCAACATCTGGAAAATCAGATCCTAGAAATGAGGAATCCAAACAAGGTCATTGGAAAAAGGGTATCTAGGCCAAGAGTGAAAAGATGGGGGGGACGGGTTTGAGTGGAACAGGGAAGATGAAGGTTAAATGAGAAGAAATTTGATATTTATTGAAGAGTCACCTATAATTATCCTGATGAAAGAGATCAGAATGTGCCACCCAAAACTTTGCTGCTTTGTCACCATGATTATTTTAACCTGAAGGCAATTGAGAATCAACGGATGCAGGAAGTTATCTGCCCTCCCCTTGTCTGCCTAAAAGCAGGACATAAATTTCCGTTTGAGGAAGGTGGATCCCCTTTCAATCTCCCCACCCCCGGAAGCTGACACCAAGATGAGTCTGCATAAACACATCTTACTAGAACAATCCCTATGTTCCTTATACATTTCCTAGTCACTTCCCAAGGTTCATCCTCTCTTGAAGCCCAAATCCCTTTCTTTTGTTAAAAAGGTATATAAACCGCTGAGTCTACCCATTTCTTTGAGTTTCACTTCTTTGCTGTGAGCTCCCATGCATGTAAAAATAAAAATTGTGTGCCTTTTCTCCTATTAATCTGTGTTTTGATAGTTTAATTTGCAATCCCTAGGTACTGAACTAAGTAAGAGGGTAGAGGAAATGTTTTTCTTCCTCAACATTCATTTTAACTATGAGGAAATTCCAATTTATCTAACTTCAAATCTCTCACCCTTTCCAATACAATACACTGGAGCTCCCTCCATATGATACTTCCTGGCAGAGGCAGGAAATGGTTTTGTAGAATGGATGCCTCTGAAGGGGCTCATCAAGCTGAGTGGGAGGAGAGCCAGTGGAGAACAAGGCAGTTTCTGACTCCAGCAGAATTATTTTAAAGCAAATTGCCACATGATTTCCCTACAGGTAAAAATTTCTAAGAGTCAACTAATTGGCTAAGAAGGAGATGAATGAATCTACTAATTCTTTTTAAAAAATAATATATATATTTATACATTAATACACAGATATCTTAATTGTGCCCTTTCCCTGACCTAGTACAACGGTGTGATATACACAAAAAAAGCCAGAAATACCACATCTTCAACTCTTGGATCAGCTGGATATAAAGTAATATTGAAGTAGAGATTCATAGTGAAATATGTTAAAATGCTCTGCTGTCCTACTTATCTCCTCTTGAAAAAAAGAAAATCTTTTTAAACTTCAGCTCCGAAGGAATTGATGATCAGAACAATGTGGGAATCAGTTAAACAGAAGCTGAAAAATGCCTCAGGGTGTAATTGATAACGTGATGAGACAGGAAAAAATTACAAGTATGAAGTTAAGTCTAAAACTTCTTATTTAGAAGAAATGCAGAAGCTTCTTGTATCCCACAGGACCAATCTGGAGAACTGTTAGCGTTTAGGGGAGAGAGAACCAGAGAATAATTGTTTTTGTTTGTTTATTCTTGACAGTTTTAAAGGACAATTTCTCTTGGGGGAGAATTTCTGTTTCCTGCTTAGAAGTTTCTTCTAAACCCAAGACTGTTCCAGGAAAGTTTTTTGGCTCTTTCTTGAACTTTGGAAATGGATTTCGCATAAACTTGCATAATCTGTTTGCTTAATTACTTCAGTAGATTATCATTCCTCAAATTCAGAGGTTTAAAAACAGCGTTGGATATAAAACATGTTCAGGAAAAAAAAAAATCAATGTTACAAAGATTAGATGCCAGCCCAGTGAACAAAAGGCTAGGATTATATCCTTGGTGGTCTCTGAATTGGACAACTGCCATTTTCAATACTGAAGCCTATTGATGTGATTTTTCATAAAATGTTAAAATGGTCCAAATGCTTTCTTGAGTTATAGCCCAGTCCATTTAGTCACTTCGATCTGGCTAAGCACTGATTGCCAGATTTTCTTAGTGCGTTATCCACTAGGCCACATGCACAGCTGAGAAAACTTTAATTCCTATTAAAATTTTTTAGGTGGGTAAAAAGAATTTGTTTTTTGCATAAGAACACAATTAGCTGTTCCTTCACTTGCAATATTAAAGGCTTAATGATCTCTAACATGAGAATTAAAATACAAATGAATTTGGTACCAACACGATATATTCAATTCTTAAAGCACTTTTCTGAATCACGAGGATATTTCAGCGAAAATAACTCAGGAAGAACAGATACCTGGAATACATTGCTCTAAAACTAAGGTAAAATTACAGTACCCCATTAAAATTTGTAATCTCTCGTTAATGAAGTTTAAAAAGACAGCACATTTATCGCAAGGGAGCTGGGGGAAGAGAAGTAGCAATTATCAGAATGTACGCACCAAATCATTAGTCTACCTCATTCCTTATGCATTTAAACTGTCTCTCTCTGCTGCACAAGTCTTTTGTAATAAAAGTGGACGATTTTGATAGCCTACTTAATGTAAATTTAGATGCAATCCACAGCTAGTTTTAAAGAAGAAAAATCTTCAATTTTATTACCATAGCTCCAAGATTAATTAATGGCAGAAGGGTTAAAATTCCAAATACATGTTGGTCTTGTTAACACGTAATTGATTCCAACTCCTCAAAGACAGTTTCTCCTTTTTATGCCAGGCCTCTAGGTTGTAAAGGAAGGTAACTATTGAGGGAAACACGGCCTAGCAAGAAGGGTAGACATAGGCTTCTTTGACTTATCTCTTTCTAACAGTCATTTTAATCATAATAACGACAACACATATTTGGGCACCTACTATTTGCCTTGGCTTTAGAAGCACCATCTGTTGAAACCTGAAAGCAATCTTATGTGATATGAATTAATATTTTCCCCATTACACAAATGAAAATTTTGTGACCTAAAGAAGTTAAGTAACTAGTTCCAGGTAATTCAGCTGGTAGATGGTGTCCCTTGGATTTGAAACCAGGTTCAGCTGACACTTGAGTCTGTGGTTTATCACTGAGCAAAACTGCAGTCATCATATCATCTGATAAATTTCTTCTACAAAGTCAGAAAACTTTTCAAATTGAACGAGCTGTGTCACTAACATTTCTCTTTCGTTACTGCCCATAAATGATGAACCTGTCTTCAAAACCAGGCAAAAGTTTATCAGCTGCTCCACTTTTAGCAGAATGAGACTCCTAAAACATGTCTATATATGTAAAGTCCTGGATGGCTTCTTTATCAAGCCTGTAGCCGTCTTATGATCTATAAGACAAAAAGGGTCCCGTCCCGCCCCTCTGACTGGCTGGTCAATGGACAGTACCCTCCCCCTAAGTTATGTCTCTATCTGACGAAGCGCAAAGACACAAAGATATTTCAAATATCATTTCTGTGAAGGCTTCCTTAGCTCTCCCAAACAAAATGAGGCATTTCTACCTCTGTGCTGTCTTAGCACTTAATCCTTACCTCCATCAGAGCACAAACAGCGCATTCTAAATTTTCTGCAGATAAATCGTTTTCTTCTCTAGACCACACTCCAGCACTGTCTCTTAGTTTTCAGTGAATCTATTGGTGAGCACAGTAAATCTATTTCTCAATTAATCATTCTTTTTTCTAAAGCATGTTGCACAGCTGATTATTATTGCAATTTCCTCCTCATGAACCTGCCAAAATTATTATTCCAGAAGACAAACAAAAAAACAGTACTCTAAGCTTTATAAATGAGAAAACCAAAGAATAGCCCTTAGCAATTGATCTCAATGTCACAAAATATCTGAAGTCTCTACTTGAGGAAAGACTCTTGAATAATAGAGAATGCACAACACTGCCTGGCATCCCATTTCCTGCTACTCTACACCATAAACATTCCAGAGAACTCTCAAGATTGAGAAAATGCAAAATTAATATTTAGTCTTTTGGAAACTAATTTTGTGATTAATTTCATTTTAAAAGCTGAAAACTATGGTTATGAATGAGAAAGCACTTTAGAAATTAATAGTTTTGTTGTTGAAACAAAAAAAAATGATCAACTCTATATCACCAATCAAAATATATGATACCATCACACCATTTCCATGCAGAAAAATTAATATCTCGAAAACTCTAAATTATGTTAATCCTGCAGAAACTAAAATAAAAAAGAAATTAAAGACTACTTAGCAAAAGCAAACTCCGTTTTCCTTTAAGGGAAAAAATAAAGATCTTTTAGAAGATTAAAGGTTCACATTTGTGCTCCTTTCTGATAATTCCTATGAATCAGTCTTACTGAAATGCACAATCGCTACTTGCATAAATAGAACATTCTCATATATATGTGTATGTGTTGATTTTTATATTTTTGTGCCATCAATGTAATTAGAGTTTTAAAGTTTGTTATATTAAAAATACATTATTTCAGATTTTAGCCAGCTTCTATTTTGCCTACAGCTGTAAAATAAAGGAGTGGAGGTGGACAAGATTTAGCTATTCATGGAATGGAAGGCTCATTAGTACAATACAATTAGAAAATTCCAGAAACTCAAACATCATCTGACAATGTTCTCAATGAGATCCTGAGGATGAAAGCCAGCTATTTCTAAACTAAACAATTTTAAGACTGAAGAAATCCCAAGCTGGATGAGCACTCAACCCCACAGATGCTACCAGTAAAGAGCTTCAGAAGGGAGCTCACTTTTGTTCCTGTAATGATGTCTTTGTAGGGTTTGTGTGTTCACGTGTGAACATGTGTGCAGTGCAGGTGTAAGTGCTAACTATTGTCCATAGCTGAGGAAAGAGAGAAGCATAAGCAGGCAAGCGCATGAATATGATGTCAATGTATGGTCAGAAGCTGAAGCAGATGGACAACAAGCATCAAGCAGTAGAGAGGGAGGCAGGGTGAAATGCCTGAGTAGTTCACTAATGACCTCCATTCTGTCTTTTGGAAATGTACAAGGTCATATTTCTTATCTACTCAGATAAATTTTTTATTCAACACCAGAAGCAATAATATCTGTGGTAGGCAGAAAAATGATCCCCTAAAGACATCTGCATCCTAATCCCTGGAACCTATAAATATGTCACCTTATAGAGCAAAAGGGACTTTACAGATGTAGTTACATTAAAAACCTTGAGATAGATTACTTTGGATTATCTGGGCGAGCGCAATTTAGTCACAAGGGCAGCAGAAGGGGTAGAGGTAGAGAAGGAGATTTGATGATAGAAGTGCAGGTCAGTGGGATGCAGCCAGGCGCCAGGGAATGTGGGCTGCCTCTTGAAGCTAAGAAAGGCAAGGAATGAGTTCTCCTGTAGGGCCTCCAGAAAGGACACAGCTCTGCCAATACCTTGATTTTAGCCTGATAAGTCTTATTTCAGATTTCTGATCTCCAGAATTATAAGATAATAAATTTCTGTTGTCACTAAGTTCATGATAATTTGGTAACTAATACAGTGTCTGTTGATTTTTTCTTGTTTCCATTATTCTCTTCAATTTAAATATGCATGTTTTTCTACATAGAGTGATCTTTGCCAGTGCCCTATTTTGTACCATAATGTATAAAATATTTGTAAGTTAGTGTCAGAATATGTTCATATACTTCAGGGAGTTTCCTTTAACTTAAATAACTAGAAATATGTTAAAAGTCCTGGAAACTGTCACTGAAGTACTATATGCTAACGCCTATGTTTTTTAAATACATCCTTCATCCCAGCTCAACCGTCATCCTCCTCCACACACCAAGAGATTAAGCAAAGAATTTAGATGTTGTTTAAGGTTATGTGGCAGCCTGTGCCAGAGAAACCAACAGATAGCCAAAGATTTCCATCAGCCTTGCACAGCCAATCAGGAAGCTGTCATGATGTTCTGCTGCCTAAGCAGTATGAAAGGCAATGATAATGAAATAGAAAACTAAATTAAGAAGTTCAGCATGCCCTTCAGCGGAAAGTAGAAAAACCAGTGCACTCATGTGATCTGCGGCCAGTGAAACTTGTGCCAACAGAAAATCAAATTGGCTACTATCTCTTTATCTTTGAGCACTACCACAACTTGGTAGACCAGTTGACTTCTCTACCCCGGTGAATCCACATGAGTCTTGAAGGAGTCTGTCCAAGAGTCCTCAGTGACCCTGATAGACTAAGTATATTTGGGAGTCCTTGAAGGTACCAATAATTTGGGTAACAACTTCTTCCTCAGGATTCTTGTGTTCTCTTCATCTTGGACACAGCCTTATCAGTCTATCCACTCATTAACATATCAGGAGCCCTGACAGCAAAGTACATGCCGTCTCTGAGTAGCTGTGGGACTTTGAATGAGTCCTAGGGTCTCCTTCACATCTATAAAGTCAGGAAATTAAAATTCCTATCATCTAATTAGGGTCACTGGGCATTGCTTTCATTGAGCAGCTTAGAATCCAGTGGGGAGAGAAACAGGCATACAGACACCTAAATACCGAGAGGTATATGCAGATATTTGGAAGCACAGGAGACTCAGATAGAAGGGGAGTTGATAAAGAATTTGTTGGACATGGTGGAAGGGCCTGGAATCGAGACAGTACCTAGATTTATCAGAATTAGGAGACTCTATGTTCATTTAGCCTAAGACATGTCCTAACAGAGAATGCTATCTATACAGCCTAAACATGCGTGTTGACCTTCCATGGTGTTCTTTCTTGTTTGAGGGTGAATTGGAACTTTTAAAATAACATAACTCATTCATTTATTCATTCAGCCACTATCTGGACACAGGAAGTAGCAAGCAGCAGTAAAAGCTGAGGACTTTACTGAAATGCTCACTCCAAGGCAGAAGTTCAGCTGCCCCTTACTCTTCAGGCATTGATTGAGTCTTATTGAATTGATTAGCATGGATTCCTTTCTCCTTTCTTCACATAAAACTGCTAGGGTAGATTCCATGTTAATCAAAATATGTTTCAGACAATGAAATTGGACCAACTTAAATTAAGTAGAGAAACTAAGAAACAATTCCTGTAATTATAATAAAACTACAGCCTATTTAAGACATTTAAATTACATTAGGATTCCAGCCTACATGCCCAGAAACTGATGATTGGATAAAGAAAATGTGGTATATATACACAATGGAATACTACTCAGCCATAAAAAAAGACGAAATTGGCCCATTCACAACAATGTGGATGGACCTCGAGGGCATTATGTTAAGTGAAATAAGTCAGTCAGAGAAAGACGAACTCTATATGACTCCACTCATAGGTGGAAATTAGTATATTGAGAAGGAGATCTGATCGGTGGTTACCAGGGAAAAGGGGGGGTGGGGGGAGGGTACGGAGGGGGAAGTGGTGTACCCACAACATGACTAACAAAAATGTACAACTGAAATTTCACAAGCTTGTAATCCATCATAACATTAATAAAAAAAAAAAAAAAATTACATTACGATTCCCTAACTGCGTGCCCTTTGTTAGCCATTTTATTTGAAGGCATAATTCAATCTTTAGTATTTGATACATATATCAAATGAGAAGTTTAATGGCAGAGTATCAGTTTCTATTGTATTCATGGAGGAGCATTCCTTACTAAACTGTCTTGGTCTTTTGTACAGTTTGAGTAATATTCAGGGCATATGACTTACTGGAATAGAGTAATTTTTCATGGCTTTTCAGGATGCTAAGTCCTTATATCCATATAACAATTGCATTGAGGGTCAGCTTCTCCCTCGACCCGATCCTTTTCTCACTTCCATACAATGTGTCTCCCCAGAGTGCACCCCAGTATACATTCTGCAAGCACCTTAACATCTCAAAGTCTGTTTCCAGAGAATCCAGCCTAACATGGGGTTGTCAATCAAAAAGGTTCTTTTGGGAAGCTTTACACAGATTTTAATCATTCTGTCCTTACTCGGAATTTACTCAGAACTCCTCCTGAGAATCTGTTTTTAGGACCAAAAGCAGATTTGGGTGGAGATCTACCCCCCAAAGTGCCATATCTTTCCCATCTCGGGGTATGATGCATATTTTTTAGAAACAGCCAAAAGTTATTCTAAGCTGAGTCTGAAGAATAAAGTTTATGATTACGCTAGAGTCTACAATTTAGGACACAGGCTACAAAATTAGGTGCAGCTAAAATGTGTTGGGTATAATTTGCCTACATGGTGATCAAGTTGGTTTGAAAACAATATCTACAAAGAGGCTAAAAAGTGTTTTCAGCAAAGGCAACATCAGTAAAATAAATGTGTGGCCTCCCAAGAGAATTACTTAGAATGATAAATCTCATCTCCTTGGAGAGCTGCTGCCATTCTTATTAAAACACCAGTCTCATCATTTTGTAGTTATGCTGAAGTTGCAACTACAAGACACTAGTTAGAGTCTATTATTCCCCCTCCAATTATACTTTCAAGCCTAAATAACTCCCTGGAAAAATAGGACTTTAGGAACTAGGTTGCAGGTTCTGAAGAAATGAGGAAGTTTAGGGAGGTTTTGGCATTTGTTCCGATACACGAACTTGAGCCTATTTACAAGCTAATGCCAGGAATTGTTTCTTATTCATCTGCCCAACCATAGCTCCTAGCCCAGTGCCTGATACATAATAAACAATTGTGGAAGTTACTAAATTATTCAATTATAAGAGAAATGCTAGAGACAATCAGGATTTCTGGGCCCCAGGTAGCAAAAGAAAATTATCAGAAATTATAAATAAGGTATTATAAGTATAGTAATTATATTTCCTTATATTTGTGGAACTTACTTCTTATATCTATGTGGCTTCTCCTTGTGTTTCCCCCCAATTTCACATTCTCACTAGTTATTAGCAGGATCCTAAAACTTTAAAGGGTGTCTATGCTCGTTTGCAGTAATACCAGGCGCTGACTCCTCAGCAAGTCTTAGTAGTAAAAGAACCCAAGAAATAAGTGGGTGAAGTTTGTTGCAAAGAGGAGATAAAGGCTGAGGAATCGCCAGGGCCTGGGAGTGGAAGAAGGGGGAACATAAGGAGCTACATCAGCCTGAAAACAGGCCCTAGGGTTCTCAAAGCAGGAAATTCTCACAGCTCAACAAACGTGAGGCACTGATGTAACATTAACCAAAGGGATACAGTTAAGTGTCGAAAAGGATAGAGTTGGCAATTTGTGCCATGTCAACTAGGAAGAGTAAAGATCAATATACACTAGAAAAATCTTCATGAGACGGGGAAAAAAAGAGAAAGAGGGAGAGCTGTGGTTTGAAAGAAAGATCATCAGATCATCAAGGGTTGTGCAGGAAGTAGTGGAGGAAGAAAGCCTGCTGATCAGCAACAGCGTAAGTGAAGGTTCAGAGGCCTGATTTCAATGGCAGCCCTGTGGCAGGCACATCCCATTCACAAGCGATTGATAGGTGTCATGAGCCTTGCTGGACCAGATCTGGGCCAGGCGCTGGGAAGGCTATAGATGTGTGTGGATTAGCGTTCCCTCCAGAGTTTTCACAGCAGAGCTGCAGAGAGAAAACCAACACACACAAAACCATTAACTCTGAACATTGTATCAATTATCTGGGAACAGGAATTCAGAGAAATAAAAGATGAATCTGAGAAAGACTCACGGAGGAAAGACCTCAAGCAAAGTCTTGAAGGGTGACCAGGATTTTGATAAGTTGCTGGGAGCAGAAGAAAGAATGCCAGAAGCATCAAAAATAATCATGATTTGTGTTCTGTAAGACAGAAAGGGCACATTGGATAGCAGGAGGAATTAAAACTGAATACATATGAATATTGGGGCCAAATTACAAAGGGCTTTAAAAGAACAAGAGAACATGGATTTGATGAGGTAGAGGATGAGGAATCATGTCCTGGATTGCCTGGGGTTGGTAGAGACTGAAGACAGAACTACCCACCAGAGGTCAAAACTGATCAAAACTCAGTTCGAAACTGAGGAGGACCTAGACTAGTGAGCAGAAATGAGAATGAAGGGGAGACACTAACAAAGATTTCAAAAAGCCCAACAGGATGATAAATTAACTAAGAGGATGGAAAGAGAGATGAATCCAAAGTGATACTGCTCATGGAAATTAGACTATTGGGAAGAGAACTCAGTCTAGAAATCATACAAGTTTGATCTAAAATATATTAAATCCAGCAAGGGCACAGGCTCTGAAGTAGGAAGCACCTGTGTGGCTATTTCAACCTCTCAGGCTCAGTCACCTTACAGCCTTGTGGAGGGCAGAATCTTTAGCTCCTTGTCCACTGTAACTCCACTACTCCCTTCTGCCATTCAGCTGCTCCTTATGAACTCCCCAGGTCTGTACATGGAGCCAGGAATCAAGTCGGCAAGACAGAATCTCCTCTAGTGTAGATGAGGTAGAATTTGCCAAAGCTTTTGCATTATTTTTTTTGATCCAGATCACATATAGTAAACAATCAGGAAATAATATCAATTGTTAGGTTCATTACAGCACGTCCGCTATGTTCTAAGTGTTGGCCTACCTTCCTTTTCTAGCTTATCTCACTCATTGACTAGCCAACGTCAAGTATATCATTAACCCAATTTTACAGAAAAGAAAGCAAAACTCAAGTTCAAAGAGGCTGAATTCCAAATTCACAAAACTAGTAAAAGTGGAACAAGAATTCTAACCCCGCTCTTTTTGAGTCCAAAGCCTATGGTCTTTCACTAAGATGCACACATGAGAATACTGGTCAAAATGTAATAGGAATAACTGCATATGGCATGATTTAAAATACACTCTGAGAACACAGATGAGAGGAAGCAATTAATTAGTCAAAAGTTCTACCATTTTATTCCTGAGAACTACAAAGACCTAAACGGCTGCCATCTAGTCTTAAGGACTTATTTGCATCTAATTTTTAGATTTAGAAGATCTGTAATATTTATCATTAACTATTTTAATAGCACTAATCTGTGTTTCAAAAGATAATTTAGGAGTTAAATCTCATTACATCTTCATCACAAATTAAAATACATACCCCAATACAAATGTGCAAAGGATAATTTATAAAGGGATAGATAAAAATGGTCAAAAACCACAGAAGTAAATTTCCAACATCATTAATAACAAAAAACATTGTAATTAAAGGAGATACCATTTTTCATCTCCCAAAGGGCACAGACGTTCTTTTAGAATCCAATTGATGAGAGTGAGTAAGTCTTATCCCTCTCAAATCCTGCTGTTTAAAGTATAGATTGATTTCATCTTTCTAGAGGACAAGTTGGTGTTGCAAACCAAAATCATCAAAATAGGGGCTGGCCCGGTGGTGTAGCAATTGAGTTCGTGTGCACCACTTTGGCGGCCCAGTGTTCACCAGTTCAGATCCTGGGCACGGACCTACGTATCGCTTGTCCAGCCATGCTGTGGCAGGCATCCTACACATAAAATAGAGGAAGATGGGCATAGATTTAGCTCAGGGCCAATCTTCCTCAGCAAATAGAGGAGGATTGGTGGTGGATGTTAGCTCAGGGCTAATCTTCCTCAAAAAAAAAAAAAAACCTCAGAATATATTAACCTTTTGACTGAGGAATTTCTTCTGTACAAGGATATTCATCAGCACGTTATTTAAAGTCATGAAAAATTTTAAACAGCCTAATGTCCAACAATAATTAATGATTAAACAAAGATGGAGATAGCATACAATAGAATGCTCTGCAGTTCTTAAAAATCACATTATGTAAGAACATAAAGTGACTTGGAGAAATGATGATAGCACGTCACTAAATAAAGAAAAGCATGTCTCAAAATAATATTACAGTACAATTCACTGCTTTTGAGTCTGAGCCGGAGCTTCACTCTCAATCTTGACAAAGATTCTTTTTGAGTCGCGGGATTATATTTTCTTCCCTGTGCTTTTCTGTGAGTTCCAAACTTCCTACAATGAACGTTTATGATTTTTATCATCAAGAAAAAGTCATTTAAAAATCTGACTCTGTTAAGTGATCCATTATAGGTTAGCAGGGAAGCATGTATCAACCCAGCTCCTCCATCAGGACTTTTGCTCCCTCTCTCCTTTCTGCAGAGCCTCTCAAGCCCTCTCTTCTCCTTCCCCTTAAATCCCAGCCCTTTCTCTCTGACGAGCACAGAGCTAGTTTCAGCCACCGTCCTGATCACGACCCTTTCTGTAAGAAATCTGTGCCTTGTCCCCTTGGATCAGATTTTCATCTTATCCAATCCAACTCATTCATTCACTTGTGAATTTAGCAAACAGCTATTGAAGATCTACTCTATGCCAGGCAATATACCAGATGCTCAAGACACAAAGTCAAACAGGATGAGGTTCTGACCATTACAGAGTCTGATGTGAATAGATCATATGTATTATGAATGTAATGGGCACATAGAGGAGAAAGTTCAAAAATCAGATCTAGGAGGGGAAGGAAAGCAAAGAAAAATACACAGAGGCATTCTTTGCCGTGAACAAATAGGAGCTAATTAGATCAATAACTCAGGAAAAGATGCTCCAGGCAGAGGGAAGGCCTGTGCGAGGCACATAGGTGAGGAAGAGCATCATATGTTCTGGGAACCTCAAGGAACTTCATTCGGCTAGAGTACAGCCTGCGAGGGCAAGTGTCAGGAAATAAGCTTGGACAAGAATGTTCCAAATCATGTTACATGGACGATCAGAGCTCTGAAATTATCCTTGGGAAAAAAAGAGATTCCTCTACCAAACAACTCTGGGAAAGACTGTATGATATATCCAGCTCTGGTAGATTGCTAGCGCACAACATATTAACACATTAAAGGCTTGCAGTAGGACAAAGAAACCCTCTCTCCTTTTCCCCCGGTGTTCCTAGACACACACTTTGGAAAACATTGAACAGAGAAGCGAGAAGAGTCTAGAGCATAAAGGCCTTGTTAATTAAACTAGGGAATTGACTCTTTACCCTGAAAGCTCTGGAGAACGGGGACAGCTTTCAAACAAAGAGTCACATGAGCAGGTTTGTGATTTAGAAAACACCACTAGGTCAGCAATAAAGAGCATTGCAGCAAAGGGAGTAAGAGAAGAGAGGGGAATCAGTTCTCAGGAAGCTGTTCCAGTGATCACAAGGAGAAGGAATATGGGCCAGAAAATAAAGCTAAATGAGGGGTGGTGATAAAGAAAGAGATGGTGGTTTAGAGTTTGTCCTAAGGCAGAATATAAGACTTAGTAACTGGTAGAAACACAGTGGGATCAAGTTCAAGTTTGTGAGAGGAAAATATCTAACATGTTTTAAGCTGTTTCTCAGTTTCTTCCTAGGGTCATGGGGAGGCAAAAGTAGGTTTGGAGCAAAATGTACTAAATTAAGTCTTGGACATGTTGTCTTACAGGAAATCCAAGTCTAGAGGTCAGCAGAAAGATCTAAATGGACAGTGTGGATTAGGGGGTCATTAAAATGTCAGTCGTAGATGTAACCGTGTGATTAGATGGGAAATACTTACCATGAGGAGAGTCAAGATATAACCCTGAGTAACACCAGAGTTTGGCCAACAAGAGTAAATCCATGAAAGTGGTAAGGAGAGGCCAGAGAGAAAGAATGAAAACCTTAAGAGAGAACTCCCAAAAGAGCCAATGAAGGAGAGTTTTAAATGGAGGGCATGGCCACCAGGATCAAATGCCAGAGAGATCTAGTGAGATATAAACTGGGCTGTGTCTATTGGCACTGGTGAAATGTGCATAATCAGCAGCCTGTGTCAGAGCCTTCTCAGGGCAGGTGGGATTGGAAGTCAGATCTTAGGGTAAGAGTGAAATCAGAGACAGAGAACAAGGGTGGATTTGTCCTTCAAAGAGCTGACAGAGAAGGTGATTAGAGCTCAGTAAAATGTTGGCGTTTTGGGTTCAGGTATTTTTGCTGTCACATGGCAGATAACTGAGTATATGTTTCTATGTTAAGAGTAGGTAGGAGGCATAGGAGGGAGAATCTCAGTAGAAAACGGAGATTAAAGAAAAAAGAGGTATAGACAGAGGGGTCTCTGGGAGAGTAGAGGGCATGGTATGCACAGTGAAGATGGTAGAGAGTAGGAGAGTCCCTTGCTCCTCCTGAATTTGGAAGAGGGGAAGATGAGCTTATAGGTAGCAGAGGAGGAACTCAAGAATGTGCTCACCCAATGACATCAATTTACCCAAAGCGAAGTTTTGTAAAAAGTGCTTAGAAGGCATGAAAGGGTTTGACAGAAGAAGGTTGGGTTTCAGAGAAGAATCAGTTCACCACCCGTAATGACAAGAGAAGAAAGACTCCAGCAATGTCAAATCTGCCTTTAAAGCTTCTCAAATTAGAATCAACTCAATATAAAAAATGTCGATGGGGCTGGCCGGGTGGTGTAGCGGTTAAGTTCATGGACCCACTTCCGCAGCCTGGGGTTTGCCAGTTTGGATCCCGGATGCAGACCTGTGCACCACTTATCAAGCCATGCTGTGGCAGGCGTCCCACATATAAAATAGAGGAACATAGGCACAGACGTTAGCTCAGGGCTAATCTTCCTCAGCAAAAAGAGGAGGATTGGCGGGGGAAGTTAGCTCAGGGCTAATCTTCCTCAAAAAAAAAAGTGTTGATATTAGTATTAAAAAATATGAGCATGATTATCAAGGTAAAGTTCATCAGATATAAATGTGTGCCCATGTATGTCGTGTGTTTGCATTTTTGCACACTTTTTTTAATAGGAACTTTTTCTGAAGCATGTCGATATGGAGAAATGTAAGTGTCAGAGCTTAGTGAACCTCTCTTATTTTTTCCTCCCCTAAATCTAGGATCATTTAAGGTTTTAAATGATTTAAGAAAACCACAAGTGATATAGAGACTATACTTTTCATTTACTATTCTTGTTAATGATGCTTTCAAGTTTCCACGTAATAGAGTGAAATGTTATCAATTACTAGAGTAATAGTGTTTCTTCATTTTCAGCATTGATTTCCTTTGAAAGTCTTTTTCTAAGATAATGTAAAAATTAAGATATCGACTAGGTGAGCACAGGCACGGGATGGACACCAGCTGACGCTGCAGCAGAATCTGATCAACCAGTTGGATTTTTACACCATGGCCTGAAAACAGAAAAAAGCAACAACAAAAGTCCACACCTAGAGTAAAAATGCTAAGCCCATTTAAGAGCTATTTTTGGTTCCTTGATTACAGTGAAATATTGTAAGTCCGTATTTTTCAAAGAGAATCAAACAGCACACAGTATGAAGGCAAATCAAGAAAGGTGGTGCTTCTAAAACTGGCTGTAAACTCCGCTACCACAGCTTCTTCTGCCCTGTCCTTAGATAACGCAACACGCCGTTCTAAGGGCAGAACGACACTGTCAGCTGAATCAGAGACCTTCAGAGCCCAGGACTCCAAGCATAAGAGGGAAGATCTAAAGAGCTGTCGGATTGGGAAGACCAAGGGCTCCGGAAAAGCTCCAAGACTCCACAATTCAGATCTGCTCATCTTCCCCACAAACTCAAATTTTGGCATAACCAAAATCAGCCATTGCAACCCTACATTATTTTTTTTAATTGAATGTATCCTCCTGTGGCCTATTTTCACAGCCATATTTATTTAACTTATTGTCTATCCCTTACTTTATTCAGAATTCATAGGAGAGTTAACAATTTATAGAAAACCTTTAGAACAAAAGAAATAACCACCATTTAATTTACAAGGTCTGTGAATTTATATTTTCATATACTTTATTAGGGTTTTTTAAAGGAACTTATCCATAATTATAAGTGCATAGGAGCCAGGTATCATATTTTCATGTTTAATTTGGATTAACGTCATTTGGTTTGCAGTGTAACTTTTTGGAAGCTATCTTCTTTTAGTATCAGTGAAAAGGCTATAGAACCAAGTTTGAAAAAGTCCAGAGCCATGAAAGTCCAGGCAACCAGAAACACAGTCCCCATCATACCTTATAAGGAGACTGGCCAGGATGCTGCTGTCCTTGCTGCTGGTCACTGCACATCATCATCACAGGCATGGACACCAGGTTTTGAATATGGGATGCTGCTACCGTGGAACCCTGCAACTTAACCCAGAGTACCATGGCCACGACCACAGCAAGACTTCCCAGTCATTCCCATCTATTCACGTTATTGCTCTGGATTCAATACCCTGGTGAGGACACAGGATGTGTCAAGCGTGTTCACTTGTCCAGCTTCTAGCAGCCAAGGAGCAGAAGAAGGGAATATCTGCCTCCCTTCAGCTTCCATGGAATTCTCTCCACGTAGGAAAGATAGATGGATGCTTGGCGGCTAATCTCAACAAATGTCCACTACAGGGTACTACTATGCACCTGGGAAGTACATCTAAAAACTGTTCTTGGGGATGACTTAGAAATGTCTTTTTACATTAAAAAAATGGATAGGGATTTTGTTGCAGAAAATGAGTGAGAAATAATGCTAAGTCTCTTTGCTTTTTAATGCCTCAAATGTATTTCTAAATAACATTGCAAAAAGATGTTGATTGTATGAAAACTTTTTGGAAGAAGAAAAAAGGCCAATTTTCACATTCTGAACAATCTTCATAATTTGCACATTAAGGAGAAAATAAAGGTGTAGTAACTGCATTAGAATAAAGGCTCTAATGAGGTAATGTGTAATGAATTAGCCCTGTGGAGCTTGAAGAGAGAGGATGGAGCAGCTATGACACTCCTTGTTCTATCCCTACTCTTAAGAAGGTTTGAGGCCTAAGACAGACTTCTACCAAGAGAACACTCAGCCGATGTGCTCAACCTGGCCTACCTCGGTAAAGGTTACAGAAGGAGGAACTGTGTTCTCACATTCAATGGAAGAGAATCGCATCTCATCTATGGTCCTTGGATACATTAGTTCATTCTTTCATTCATTTATTCAATTACATACGTTAAATGTGTTCTCCATGTGGTGCATCAGGCCATGCATTGGTGAGCAAGGTGGACAGAGTCCTTCTTTTTCCCCTGGCTGGCTTCTTTTCAGAGATGCCTAGCCCCCTCCTATGGGTATGGATGTGTTCCTTCAAAACAGCACAAAATGCTCCTGTATGCAGTGGGTAGGGATGAAGCTGAAGGTCTGTGCACTGATAGACTGGGATGAGGAGAATGCTCATTTAACCCTCAAGAGTGATCTTACCTGATGTAGTCTTAAATAGGTCTTCTTTCACCTGGTCAGGTGATAAACTCACACATCAGATCAGGAAGATGGAAACCACTTTGTAAATTCAAGTGGCTTATGTGAACTATCCTTTAACCTCCGAGAGTTTGTGTAGGTTAAGAGGACAAGTAGTCCAACTAAGTAAGAAGACTTTTAGTCCCATCTACCAGTAGATAGCCTTCTAATAAACTGTTACTTCTACAGGCTCTGTGTGCTGATGACCCTGGATTAAGATGACAATGAGACGATGTGATGAAGCATCAATAGTCTTTTTCTTCTTTGGAATTTTTGTTGTTAAAGAATTATCATATTTGAATGATATTTTACAAATATCCTTAATGGCTTTGTCCTGCACCAGAAACTAATCAAAACATACTAGTCATTGAATTGCAGAACTCACATTCAAAAGTAGTCTACACTGACATGGACTTGATACAGACAAATTAGACAAATACACTGGAAAGAACTGATCTACAAATATAACTCATCTATAATGCAAAACAGCTTAAAAAACTAATGATAATAATGACTGCTAGCATTTACTGAGTGCTTCCTACATTTCCATACTATTCTAACCTCTTGTGTCATTTCATTCCATATTCACTGTCACCCTATGAGGCAAGCAGTGAAAGTATTCAGTGCCCTGTATACCACTTGTTGGGGCTGGAAGGTTGGACCACACCAGCTCTCTATTTAACCACAGAACTAGTGGAGAAAATGATATTTTGGTCAGTGTTGATGGGCTTAGAGAATGGTGTACCAGACCCAGAGATGTGGAAAGCATGAGAGCCAGAAAATGTGATCCATGAATTGCCATGACTGAAAAGAATGAGAAATACTGTGAGATAAGAAAAACTTAGCAACATAGGGAGCTCAACTATGCCTTGAGATAAGGATAAGCAAGAAGGATCCATGGGGAAAGTGATAGGGATTCATCATTTGGACTAAATCAGAAAAGAGACCAGCAAGACAACAAGGGAAGACAGAAATGTGGCTGGTGTGCTTGCTAGGGCTGCTGGAGATGAGGAGTTCAGGTTTTCGTGGTCAGGTCGGGGGAACCAAATCCTAGGCATAGATGTAACTGATCGGATGGAAAAGAATAGACACAGGGATATAGAGAGACAGAACCAGCAGGCTAACATGACAGATTGGATGTGGGTGTGGGAAAATACCGAAAAAAGAAGATGGCTCCAAGGAAAAACTGGAGAGAGGGACTTTGATGTCTGCAGAAATATGTCCCTAGAGCTGTCCTTTCTCTGTCCACTACTCTTGTTAATCTGGTCCCATACCCACAGCAACCATCCAAATTTTCAACCTGTCCTAGCATCTTTTTCTATATAAGCTGATCCTTTCATTGCTAGCATTTCTCAGCTGTTCTTTCCCTGCCCAATGTTATTTACCTCAAACCCTAACATCCAAGGGTCATTCAGCCAGATTCCACCCTCTACAGAAGGGACACAGACCTTAAGGCCAAGAATGGCTCAGATGGCACAGAGTTCACAGTAGGAGAAATTTGCAACCCAAGAGACCCAAATTATCTCAGCAGTGTCTGCAGAATCACACAGTCCATCTAGTAGGGACCAGAGAAACAAGAGGCCAAGAGGCTTGTGGTTGGCTGAATAACTATCCCTAAAAATATCGACGTCCTGGTCCATGGAGTCTGTGATTGTTATCTTACTTGGCAAATAGGACTTTGCAAACGTGATTAAATTAGGGATATGGAAATGGGGAGATTATCCTGGATTATCCTGATCAGCCCTAAACGTAATCACGTGTCCTTACATGAGAGAGAAAGAGAGAGATTTGAGTCCGGAAGAGAAGTCAGTGTGACGAGAGAGCAGAAATTGGAGTGATGCCACCACAAGTCACAGAAGGTTGGCAGCCATTGGAAGCTGAAAGAGGCAAGGACCGATTCTTCCCTGGAGCCTCCGGAAGAAACCAGCCCTGCCGACATCTTGATTTTAGACTCCTGATGCTCAATGTGGACTTCTGGCCTCCAGTAGCACAAAAGAATAAATTTTTGTTGTTCTAGCAAATTGCTACTGCAACCATAAGAAACTAATATTAGGCTCTTTTCTCAATTGTCTGAGAGAGACAGATAAATCCAATTATTAAAGTAAAAAAAAAAACACTCCTCTAGCCATGTCAGCTCTCTAGCATTGATCCGAGGGGAAGACAATTTTCAAGTTTTCCTCGGGAATGCCAAGTAATATATCCAGGTGTCTCTTTCCAACAGGGCCCTGAACATTTTTAATCTCACACGCTTTAATTCCTATCTGTCCTTTGAGACAGCAGAAGACTTACTTCCTTTCCAATCTTTCCTTACATCTATAAAATGAGTTGCTCTCTCCTTTGCATTCCCATGGCGTGAGAACACTGAGCACCCATCACACCTTATTCATTATCGACATACCAGTACCAGACAGATGAGCTCCTCGAGGATGGGGACTCAGTATCCTCCTTCTCAGCAAAGCGCTTGCTGTGTGTTGGGAATTGAAGGGGCAGCTCTAACTGATACGAAGGCATGAGCCTTTCTCCTCTCCCCCCATGCCCACATCCCACACCCCACTTTTATTTCTTACCCTCCCCCATTTTAAAAATCAAGTTCATATGCCGCATGGACATCTTTAAGTTAAATGGAAAACTATTTCCTTAAATGTAGCTATAATATTCACACTACACTAAAAAATGAGTAACTGCAGTGACGGCATGTTAGGTTAAACCAAAAGGATTGACAATTCTGTCCTTTTGAAAACCTCTTCTAAGGCTGAGTTTTGTTCCAGATGAAATTCGATCCTCTGGTCATAACAATCCCAACTCACTGCCTCCTTATATTCCCTAGCAGTTCGATCTTAGTCTGATATATAGATCTAGGTATAAACAGGTAAATAAATGAACACGTAGGTATAGATGCTGTATATTAGCTCTGCGTCCTGCATCTAGTACATATAGTCACATGAGGCATAGATGCTGTATATGGGTGGATGTATTACTATATCAAGATTAAATAATGAAGAAAGCATGGTTTACTTTAGTGTTCTGTCACTTACTTGTTGCATGACCTTAGATAAATTCTTCAAAAAGACGTTCAGTTTCTACTACTGTAAAATGGGGATAAATAGCTACATTGCAAGGCTTTATTAGAACTATCAAGCATTTGTCAAAGAGGCTGGCATATAGTGAGTGTTCACTAAATGGTATCTATTATTAATATCCCCCCTTAAATGTCTCCTATTTCCTTTAGAGTTGTGTTTCTATAACAACACTACCTTATGTATGTCCTCAATACAAATATGATACTGTGTGAGGTCATTAAGAAGTTGAGTAGATAATTCAGCGTCTTTTATCCCTCCCAGCACCCCTGACTCAACTGGACACCTACCCAATGAGATTCAGCCCTGCTTTCAACTTTTCTCTGAGTCGTGTTAGATCTAATCTTCCCCACCAACGTTCTCATTAGTAATAGCTTATTTGCCTCACATTATAAATTATTCAAAAGTGCCTAATACTTTACACATTATCCTCTAGAAATTTAAACGTGGAAAGGGCCAGGGATGGGACAGACTACTTTACAGGACTCATCAAAAACTAGAGGATCCATGTGGGTGAACACAAAAGACAAAAACCTAAGGCGGAGCCGAGGCTGAACACTGAGCCACTGTGTGCTGCCTTCCTCCTCAGACCCCTGCCTGCCAACAGGCTGGGCTGGGCCAGGCCCCGGATCTTTCTGATATAGAATCTAGAGAAGGGGATGAGAGGGACTGAACACATTGAGAAGGAACCTGTAAGGCAAAGTGAGAGGTTTCCTGATCTACCTGATAAAGGGCTCCGGCAGTGTGGGGCAGGAGGAAGAAACCCTCTTGGACTGAGCAGCAGGGAAGGTTTGCAGTTTATTATGGGAAAGGCTGCAGGGCGCATGGGAATTGAAGAGAAGAAGCCAGTGTAGAATCAGATCCCCTTGAAAGTTCTTTAAAAGATGCAGGTTAAAAATGGATTTCTTTTTTATTTATATTTTGACAGCAATTGAGCTTCTCCAACTTGGCCTCCTTAAGGAAACAAACCCCTGGTTTATTAGGGTTACATAAGAAAACAGAAAAATGCATTAATTAGTACTCCGTGCAAGAAGAGGTGTTCAAGAACCTCATGGGCTCCAACCCTCTCATTCCACAACACTGTGCCAGCAACCAGGGTGGACCCCGTGGAGTTCATCTCTTTCAAGGTCAATATCCTGACCTGGCCCTCTTAGCATTAAACCTAGGTTCCTGATTTAATCGTGTAGTTCCAAGTTCTTAGTCACAGCCTTGTGTCCTAACTATAGCCCTTATATTGCATTCAAGTCTGACTCTGGGCTGCTTTTCAAAACTGACCTCTGGCTTCCTTGCCTCTGACTGGCTCTATCCTTGTGCTTTCAACTCTCAGGATTGATCTCCATGAGGTCCCATGCTTCTTCCTCAGGCTGAGTTTACCCTGGCCCTGAGGAGTTCAGATCATGTGGGTGTCTGAATTAATCAAGGAGGGCCTCATGGAGGAGAGAGAATCTCATCAACTCTTTGAATGAGGAATTGGAAATTTTAAAGAGAGATTAGGACACAACATTAAGACAGTTTCATCAGGGGCCGGCCTGGTGGCGCAGCGGTTAAGTTTGCACATTCCGCTTCGGCAGTCTGGGGTTCGCTGTTTCAGATCCTGGGTGTGGACATGGCACTGCTTGGCAAGCCACACTATGGTAGGCGTCCTACATATAAAGTAGAGCAAGATGGGCATGGATGTTAGCTCAGGGCCAGTCTTCCTCAGCAAAAAGAGGAGGATTGGCAGCAGATGTTAGCTCAGGGCTAATCTTCCTCAAAAAAAAAGAGATAGTATTGTTAATCTGAGTTTGACTTTATGTGGGTGCTTAGAGGTTGGACTGAATGGAGAATGGGCTCTGTGCAAACTTGCCTTAAAATGAAAGTGAAAGCCACTGAGGAGGAAACACTAGAAAGAATCCCATTCTGGTCTCTTGGGAAGAGTTTCTTTTCCTCCATTGATACACATTCCACTTCTCTTTGGAAATTTTGCTCCTAGGCTAAGAGAGCAATAATGAACCCCACTTTCCTCCACAATCATAACCAGCAAGTGATTAATTAAGCCAAGAGCTGGATTGTCTTTGGTATGGCTGAAAGAGATAGCGGGCTGGAGAAAATGCAGCAGCTGTCTCCATTTTTCTACAGAACTCCTGCTGGAACAATTTTTTCCCTTTTTATTTAAAATTTTTGCCAAAATGCTGCTGCTCTGCCTGCCCATCCTTTAGCCAGGCATTTTGTGTGGGAGTGATTGAAGTGGGCAATTAGATTCTCCGCTTAGCTCCTCTTCATTTTCCTTTGGTAGACATTTATTTCTTCATGGTGCAATAAAAAAGATTTCTGAATGGGGGAAAAGCACTCATTTCATTTTTTCCTATTTGGATTCAGGATAGATCATAGAGATGCGTGTTTTCTGATACACTGATGATTTCTGAGAGGAAAACAGAAGGAACATTTTGATTAGCCAACATGAGACAGAAAAATACGAATATTCCCTTAGTCTTCTGTCCACCTTCTGGGTCCGCTGGCACCCTTAAACCTGCTGCCCCGTGTTCTTCACAAGAGAAACCGTGAATGTTCGAAATCCCATGTTGCCAAATATCTTAATTATAGGCTTTCTACACTGAACTCTCAGCTGAATGTAAATGCCACATCAAAGTATTCAACCATTCATCCCTAACTTTGTCAAAAATTATTCCAAAATGTAAATTGTCTCTACCCCAACCACAGGTGCAGAAGTGCCAAGTCAATGCCCCCTGCCCCCAAACTCTACGTTATCCCACCTCGTCTCACTACATCCACCAAGAACTCACTCCTCTTAATTGCTAGAACCCTTAATGAGGATGATGTGCTTTTGAGTGATTACCTCCAAACGCTGCCCAGCTTTCCAAAGGAGAGGAGTGGAACTTGCTCATCCCAACCCCCAAAGCACGCTGACATCTGAAATCACACTTCACAGATTTCAAAAGCTTTCTTCTTGAGGCCAAAGTGTATTTCATGAGTTTGCTCTGGCTTTGTTGCCCTTCATTTCCCAAGTCTTCTTGGGGCACCAGCAAATGAGACCTACATTTAAATCCAATAAATGGATATTTCCATCTTAAATCACTAGGGCCAATTTAATGATTCACAGAGGAGAGGCATTGTTGCTTATCAGTTGAAGTTCCTGTGTAGAGTTGTGCAGTCATGCCACCCTCCACTTCAGAAGAGAATCACGTGAAGAAGAAGGTGATCTGGCTAAGTCTTCACATCGTCATTTCAGCACCCTGTGCTCCCTGTATGCTCACACTGGTCAATATCCACATCCCCGTGCTCAGTACTCTCTCAACGGCCCATTCGAGGCACCTGATTGAAAGTCATCACTGTAGCCTACATGGAGAGGGCAGTGCTCAGTTGCATGGAAACATCCCTCAGGTTCTCTGAAGCTGAAAGTACTGCTCATGGAATACTAAAAATACACATTAATTAGGAACTTTACTTTCTTTCGGGGAAGTCAGCATTTTACAAATGAAATTACGCATAGACTATTGTGAATTTTTAATCTCAGCCTGACTCCCTCCTATTACCACTCTACCCGCAGACTGCTCCATCTTCTAACATTAGTCCCTCTGTGTTTAGGGACTGTAAACCAATTTAAATATAAGCCCAAACTGAACAAGTGCTAGGGTAAATCTGCTGCCAAAAGTATTCTGAAACAAATAGCACCAAACACAATATTTCATCTGGAAGACTTTTGATAAATGTGAATTGAATCAGCAAACATTTTAAAATAAATGAATATTAGTGATTTTTGCTTCCATCTGTGATTTGGGTTATCTGTTGTATTAGATTATTTTCACCATTTCTCTCATCCATTGGCTAGGTAATTGAAAACGTACTGCAATCTGAGTTGCCCTAAAAGCATACAAAATGGGAATCAGAATGTCAGGAAGGAAAATAGATTATCTGCTTCACAAAATCTGTGTTATCTTACAGGGCACTCTGTTTTATGTTCACATGAAAGGTTAGATAACCCTACAGGGCAATCAACCATAATATTCAGAATGTCCTGTATGTTTCAGTGGTTCTAATAAAAAAAAAAAGGTAAAAAGGAAATAACATTTATTAAATGCCTAGAGTGTGCCTTTGCTTTCACATACATTATCTCACTTAATGCTCAACCCAACCCTGGGAAGTATATAATATTATTTCCATTTTCAAAATAAATGAAATCAGACTCAGAAAAGTTAAATAAATGAAGGGGCCTTCTAACAATAGCCCCGAAAAAGGCAAAGCTGGCTATACTCAGTGTTGGTAGAAATTATGTGCACACAGACCACACGTGCCCACCAGAGTTCCCAGTAATATTGCTTTATTGAGAGTTTCATAGAGCCAGGCACCGTTCTCAGTGGTTTATATGGATTTTCTCATGAAGTAGGTACTGTGTCATTTCCCATTTTACCTGGGAGGAAATGCAGGGACAGAAGTTAAAACTTGTCCCAAATCACACAGCTAGTAAGTAGTAAGATCTGAGATATAAGCCCAGGAAGTCTAGCTCCAGCGCGTGCGTTCTTAAACACTGTGTGATAGAGCGCCTCAAAAAGTCCACAAGAAAGAAATGACTGTCTGCACAGATGGAACTTGAGCAAACCCATCAGAAATAAGGCTGGCCCAGTTTTACCGATTCTGTGCACCAGTCAATGATCTTTGGGGTCTGTGTCCCTTTCGTCTCTCTCTCTCTCTCTCTCACTTATGGGCTCTAGAGACCGGTACTGTCCACCAGAACTTTCTACATTGATGGAAATGTTCTACATCTGCTGCAGTGGCCATACGTGCCTATTGAGCAACTTGATATGTTGTTAGTGCAACTGAGGAGCCGAATTTTTAACTTTATTTAATCTTAACTAATTTCCATTTAAGTAGTCACATGTGGCTAGTGGCCGTATTGACTGAAGAGTGCAACTGTAGAGACCACTGAAATAATAATGGCTATGGGAAAGCCAACATTTGTTGAGCGTCTATTAGCTCATTCAAGCCTCAGAACAGCTGTCTGTGGTAAAGACTATAATCATCCCCACTTACAGATTGAGGAAACTTATTTTACAGAGCTCTTTGGCTTGCCCAATGCCATGCAGCACATGAGTGGGACAGGTAGGAATAGAAATTATGGGTTGGAAAAATTGATCTAAGAAAAAAAATAAGAAGCAAAGATCCTTTGGCCATGAAAGTAATTTTCAAGGGCTGAGGCAATGTCTGCTTTGCTCACTATTTTATCCCACAGCCTAGCTCTAAGTAGTAGACGCTCCATAAGAACTCTTTGAATGAAAGAGTCGATAAACACATAGTTAGATTTTTAGTCTATTATACAGAGCACTGTAGCCAATTGTCCTTCGTCTTTGCTAAGAACAGCCTGGGAGATTTGGATAAGATGAAAAAGCTTCCTGAGACTGAAATATGTTTCTGAAGGATATTAAAATTTATATTCTTAAAGTATGTAAAAATAAGATCTCTCCTGATCAAAATGCAATGCATTTGATATGTTCCCACTTACAGAATAAGGGATTGATTAAGCTCACCCCTCATCCCTTTGAGATAATCATTCATTCTTAAATGTAAAAGACCCTGTCCTAGCACATAAAGAAATGGCAAACATTTCCGGAACAAAAGCAATTTCTGAAAAGAAATTCTTGCCAAACATATTTCACTCAGAGAGTGAGTCACAAAGAGGACACATTTGTTCCCTTATTACAGGTGTATTGATTAAGAAGGTTACAGCAAATCATTTTGGGGTTATTCAAAACTGTACAAATTTTACAATTTTTTTGGTTTAATTTATAAAGCCATTTGGACCAAGAACATTCATTGTCTCCATCTAGTTTTAATGCGAGCTTTCCACATGCTTTGTGATCTTCAAATAATTACATGGTCATTTACTAACACTGATTTGGGAAAGGTAATGGATGCTTTAAAGGAAATGTGAATAGTAAGGCACAACTACCAGAGCCAGCATCTTCTAAGTGAAGGTGTTACAGGCATCTTCCATCCCACTGGTCTGTGATGCTCTCTAGAGCAGGAATCACACTTGTCCTGATTGTAATTATATCCTCAGGGCTGGCATGGTACCTCCAAGGAGTAGAGCTTCAACAAAATTTGTTGGCTGAATGAATGAATTCCAAGATGGCTAAACACATTACATTTTTATGAGTTTTTTTAAGTAAGAAATCTGAGTCCAGGGTAAATTAAAATTTTGTCCTCAGCCACCAAACAGGACAATAACAGACTACTAAGTATAAAAAGGAATATAATCTCTGGCAACAATCCCACATTAGCTTTGAAATATGCCCTTCTTTGGGAATCTTCTGAATCAGCCAAGCTTGAGTCAGGAAACAGCACTTCAGGAATTTTGATGACTTTACTATTGGATATGGATTTCACCGGTAATAGAAAAGCCAAGGAGCCTCTCAGAGGGGCAGCCAAGAGACTAGAAAAGCCAAGAGGGGTACAGGAAGAAGACAGTGTTTCCAGAGCCAAGGAGCTGGGCCGCCTGGAGGAAGCCGCAAGGACAGTAGGCCTACCTGGCAGGACCTGGAGCCATGGAGAAGACTCAGCAGCTACTGCTGCAAATGCTGCTCTGAGCAGAGAGATAGGAGAGAGAGACTGCGATTCAGCCCCTCACCTCCTTCGGTGATCGGCCGTGCCTCCTCACCAGCCTCCTTGGAACCCAGGAGAAATGGGAGTCTTGGAAATATAGCTCCCTGAATGACAATGCAGGGCAGAGAAGGGCAGAAAATGCATCTGAGAGAAAATAGGCAAACAGCCCACACACCTTCTCTTATGCCCTCTGACAGAGTTAGCTTCTCCCTCTTATGTTCCCTTACAGCACATTAGATAGCAAATTATAATAAAACTCCTCATATTACACTGTAAGGCTTTGTTTATACATCCTCCTCAACTTACATCTCTTGGTATCCCCAGCACTAGTAATGGGGACATTGCAGTTTTTGAATAAAAGATTTCTGAATGAATAAATAAATAAATGATTGCTTTCATTCAATTTCAACAAATGTTTATTGAGCACTTACGTTGGGCCATGATGTTCTGGTTGATACTACATAGGTCATCTCATTCATAGAAGGTTCTGAAAGGCCTACCAACCTCCCACGCTTTCCTTGTCCCAAACTGTCAAATCTCACCAATGAAATCTGTGATGTGATGACCCATCAGTGAAGATAGTCAGCTTATTTCCATGGTATGAACATTAAAACTTGACATGCATTAAGCCTGACATGCTACACATCAGGTGTTACCCTCAGTGCTGTCTGGTTACACAGGGGAGAAATCCTGCACCTGTCCTCAGGGGGCGCCTAACCCACCAGGGGCACAGAGGGACCATCGAGAGATCATTTTGATGCCTTTGCTGAGTTAGAGTTATGCATAGGATGCTGTAGAAAACGAGATGGCACTTTACCCAGCCTGGGAATTCAGGGAAGCTTCTGGAATCTTGAAAGGTGAGAGAGATGGAGTCAGGTAAAGAGCAAAAGGGACTGGCAGGAGCACAGGCAGAGCTGTAAAATCGATTTCTGCAAGTTGTTCAGTATGACTAGAGACGAAGTGTGGGCACTGAGGCTGGGATTAGTCACAAAAAGCACGTAAACACTTAGTCTGCAGACAATGGGAAGACACTGAAGAGATGCTCATGTCACGTGGCTCACGCTGGCTGCAGCATGGAAGGGAGATTTAAGGTGAATGAGACTGAATGCAGCTAAAGAGTTATACGTTTCCTACAGAAACAGGCAGACAAATACCCAAAGCCCATATCTAAAAATGTGTTCATGTCAGCCTCACTTCTAATAATGCAAACCTGAAAACTAACTAAATGCCCATGTTTTGAAGGTTTTTTATGTCAAAAACTGATTTCAGGTTTTCATAATCTTATGTGAAAGTGTGATTTCTTATTTTTACGTGTGCGTGTCTTCTACACTTCTCTTGTTACAGACTCACGAGGATGTATTCAACTTCCACAGCGCCCCAGGTGCTGGATGAGAAAGCCAAATCCCGGAGCTGTGAGAGCCCGGCAATCTGCCCAGCACCTCGCAAGGCCTGGGGCAGCTCACAGGATGACACTTGCAGCCTAGAAACTTCTAGCCTTCTAGGGTTTTCTCTAGCCTGAGAACTATGACTATTTTTCCCTGAGCTTTGTAACATTTGCTTTCTTACATGTGGGGTTATGTCTGATTATACTTAATCTTCCTTCTTTCATTATAATAATATCTTAATGATGTGGTCATTTTCTCCTAAGTTTTCACTAATTTCCTGTTTAATCAGAAGTAAGTTCTTTCCTTATTTCCAGGTAATAGGAATTAATTCCACGGTCCCAGTTGCACTACTCTCTCTACGTACTAAGAAAGAAACTTTTCAGCCACAGTAATTATTTATTAGATATTCTGGACATGGTGACTATTTTATCAATTTTGTGTCTCTGGTGATTCACGTGGGATCTGGCCCATAGTATATGGTCAGTAAATGGTTAGTGAACTTAACAGATCAAGTTGTATTTTTAAAAACAATTTCTTAACTGAATGGGCAGACCTCCCCCTTTCTAATCATTTTATTTCTCACCTTTGTGCCAATTTTGTATTTTAAAACAATCTTTTTAAATCTATTGTTACTGTTCTCCACCATGCTTGAGAAGCTGTGCTATATGCCACAACGATTCCAATGTTCTCATGGACTATTATGGGTTGAATTGTGTTGCCCCCCAAAAAATACTGAAGTCCTAACCTCTGGTACCTGTGAGCATGGCTTTATTTGGAAACGGGGTCTTTGTCGATCAACAAGTTGGGATGAGGTCATCCGAGTGGGTCCTAATACAAGGTGACTGCAAACTTATAAAAAGGGGAAATTTGGATACAGACGAGCTCGCAGGAAGAACACCATGTGCAAACGAAGGCAGAGATCAGATTGATGCTTCTATAAGCCAGAGAACACCAAAGATTGCCAGCAAACCACCAAAAGCTAGGAGAGGAGCATGGAACAGATCTTCACAGCCCTCAGAAGGAACCGACCCTGCTGACACGTTCCTCTCAGACATCTAGCCTCCAGAGCTGTGAGCCAATACGATTCTGCTGTTTCAGCCACCCAGTGTGTGGTGCTTGGTTATGGTAGCCCCAGGAAACGAATACACAGCCCTTTGGGTACATCGGTTATAGTTCTTATCACTTTTTACTTTAGTTACATGCTTACTTATCCATCCCCACTTGTGATTGTGAAGTCTCTGATACCAAATATTATGTCTTAGTCGTCTTCATGTCTTGATATGCCCTGCACAAGCGCTCTATTAAGTTGAATTACGTTGTTGATTTATCCTGCCAAATCCCCATCAGTATCAAATGTATTTCCTTGGAACAGTATGTAGTCTTCTATCATTTTGGTTCACTGAAACATAGCGATAGCTTTGAGATAATTTCTGCTTCCTCTCTTAACATTTCAAGCTCATTTTGCTTGAACTCCGCATTGTTCTGCACTTCCGTGTGTACAAGTCCAGCCGTAAGTTGTTGCTCCTGACCAGTTTCTCCGCTGTTTTCTCATGAGAATAACTGGACACCTCTGGCACTTTAGTTTGTTGTTGTTATGTTTTTGTTTTTGTTCTTACCTACTATCACTTATAGAATTGTGATTTATGATTTCTTTTTCTTAATGCTTTCTTCTTTCTACCTCTTAAATTAAACCCTCTTAAATTTAAGCTGCTGCCATACGTAAAGCATTATAGTAAGTGCCAAAGATGCCGAGATTAATAAAATATGGTCCTTGCACTAAGAAATTCAGTCAGCTACTTTCCTGAACTTTTTCTTCCCAATCTTCATGGAATGCTATCTCCTCCTTATCATTTTGTTATCATAAACCACACACCAGAGGACCAAATTATTTTATTTTACCACTTATATCCTGCCATCAATTATTTCCTGTATCTTCCTATCTACTTTTCAAAGTCATCACTTTGGAAGAAGAAACTACATATTCTATGCCTATCAGTCCATCAGCTTCCTATTGAGATCTTCCAAATCACTGGAAATATGTCCTAAGTTCATTTTTATAGGGACATACACTCCCAAGTGGGCACTCAGAAAGCGTATCCATTGGGTAGTTGGAAATAGGAGGGACACTGGGCATCCATCACTGTGTGTGTGTGTGCTTGGGGTGGGGGGATGTGTGGGTCATTTCCTCTTGATGTTCCAGCTGGATTCTGCTCACTCACTAATACTTAGAAATCCTTCTTAATAGTCCCAGAATAATAGCACATTGTTCGCTTTTTGGGCAGAGTTTCATGTCATGCTATACTGATGATAATATTTTTCCTTGTCTTTTTCCCCAATGTCACATTCATTCACTTCTGAACCTCTTAATAATGGTATTGATTTTCCCAGTACTCCCTCTTACTCCAGAATATATTTTTATTTTTAGCATGCTCCCTGAATTATTTTCTTTCCATCTTCTCTAGGGATTTTTCATTCTCCTTAATAAACTGGAGCACAGAGATACATTCTCGACATCCTTTAACCTTCTTCTAAAAGAAAGATTAGTATGCGTTTAGAGCACACATAATTGATGACTATCTCAGCAGAGAAGACAAACATAGCGCATACTCCACAGGTCACTAGAACAGGACTCCCAGTTCCCACACTTCCTGGATTCAATGGCTAAAAAATAATCAGAGGAGGTCGACTTTTAAGGCCCCCACGTTAAAGATCTCAGCATGCCCATGTCGAAATACAAATACATCTGCTCACCACAATACACATGGAAGGGAATTTTCAAGTAGATAATATACTCTATCATGCAGAAAGACCCTACCTGAGAAAGATGTTTTAAAATAATGATATATCAAAGTCAGGATTTGATTAGATAGATGGATTTATAACCCCTAATGTTTATTACAGAACTATAGCATTTTTACCATGACAATATTATTTTCTTGGAGAAAGGAAATATTTACTAAATATTTATAATTCCCTCTACAGTAAGTGTCCAGATTCCTTTCCTTGTCCTTTAAACCCTTCTCCCTCAGTGCCCTGGATTACTTAACTTCTTTTGGCCACAATTACATTCCTGCCCTCCTTCAACACTCAGCTGGCCACCCTCCTCCCACCTTCCCACTTTTCCAAACTCAGCCATTGCCCATTTATATCTCCCCAAATTATCTTCTTGGTGAGAAAGCTTCTGAGGCTCCACTAGTCCATGTGTCAGTCAGCATGCACAAGGCAACCGCACTTTCTGTACTGACTCATCAGTCAGGATTGAACTCAAAGTATCTGAGCTTCTTCTACCCTTCACTCTTTAAATGTCTTCAACACTGTGAAGCCCATTATGGCAGACCTACTCTCAATGCTGTTTTAAATTTTGTTTATTTAGTGTCCTTTTATGTTTAATGTGGAAAAGTATACATTATATTATAAGTTCTTAAAGAATAAGGATAATAACACACCCCCCAAATCCTTTCTACTAATATCTGACATGACCCACACAAAATAAATTGTTGGAAGTAGTGATGCCTCCTGTGTGTAGGAATGAGAGGGTCAACACATGGTCATAGTCCTTCTCAAATGGGCAACAGCATTTTGAAGACCCTTTTTAAAAAGTTGCATTCCACTCTCTCAACTGTACACTTTCAAGTCATTCTACACAATTTTGCATTAGGTGTTCTTTAAGCTAAATCTAATCAGTCCGCATGTGTCATTTATTTAGTGTTCACAGGGTCCCCAACACTATATTTGGAAAAATATATCTATAGAGAGAGAAGATTAAGCAAGGAGATTACATTAAAAGACTTTATCTTGAGCTCCAAATTCACGGGGAATGTCTCCCTTATGTTCTCCGAATACTTCAAATTGAACATGGTCACAAAGTATGCATGCCTTGTCACTGTGGTTTTCTTTGTCTGGCATACATTCCTCTCTCTCTTTGTTCCAGGCCTGCTATGGAACTCTGATTTACTCCACAAGATACTGTTCAGACAGCGTCTCCTCTGTGAACCAATTCCTGACGTTCCCTGTCCGTCCTAAACACATGGGAATTGGTCCACCATTCATACTCCATAGCTTTTTATGAATGCCTCTGTTGGTTCACTTCTCTGCCCCCATTTGTCTGTGTTGCTTTTGAATGCAGACGCTATGTCTGTTCAGCCCATCCATTCATTCATTCAGTTAATTTTTTTTTTTTTTTTTTTGGTATTTAACCATGTTTCACACTCTACACCCTAGGGATGGGGGGATTCAACAGTGAGAAAGAAAGTCAAGCAGTCTGCCTAAAGGAGCTTACATCTAGAGGGGAGGGTAAATAATAACCAAAAAATAATATCAAAGTGTATGATATTCTGAAAACCTGGCAAACATAGGCTCTCAAAAAATGTTGATAAAATGTTATTTTTTCTAAAATCCATAAGCACTCATAAACATAGGACAGAAGATACTATGTAAAGTTGATAGTCACTAAAGAAAATATTTTGTTACAGGGCCTGATTGGTATGAAGTTATGAGAAAGTGATGATGGCTTTTCGGCATCTCTCCTACTTGGTATCAGGCAGAGAAAGGTAGATCGCCAATTATCAAATGCTTCATTCATTCATGTTTTTTTGTTGCCCAACCAATGGTATTTTCCACAACAAAATTTAGACATGGGAATACGCTGCACTGGCTGCAGCAAAAGAAGACAGAACTTCAGCCAGACAAAAAGAAAGACTCAAAGCCAAAAACAAAAACATTTTAATTAGTCGTTTCATTTCAAGATGTTGAAACTGCTCCAACCCAAGGAAACTAAGGCCTTCAGAGTCAGAGCAGCTTAAAGAAGAGGAAAAGGATCTTTTATTTACTTAGAAGTTTGATCTGAATCCAATTTGGAAAAGAAAATCTAAAATCTTTTAGAATAATAAACTTACAGATAATAAAATGTTGTTTTCCTTCATATGAGAAGACCTAGACTCTGCATGAAATCTGTTTTAGGATCTTCAAAATTTCATAATTAGGGTAGGTGTTTAAGTAGTTATATTAAATGGTTTGGTTAATACTCAGCATTACTTTCTGTGAGATAGTCTGTTGAAAGTAAGCTGTTTGCATGCTCTTTGTTAAAAGTTTGATTTTAGAAATCCTGTGGACGAATGACTTTCTATTGGCAGATAGTTCTGAAATAGAGAATATATCTGAGAGAATTTTCAGTCAGTTATAATTTTTTTTTAAATAGCAAGAAATATGACTGAGGGGGAAAATTTTACTTCGTAGATTGTAAGAATGAATTGACATCAATCTAAATAGGAACTTAGAAGGAAAGCATTTAACCATGATCTTCCTCCTACCTGTGAAACCCGCGTCTTACCTTTATGACTGAAAGAAGACAGCAAATATTCATCTTTATTATGTTTTAACTTGGAGAAGAAAGGAAGAAAAGAGAAGGAGAAAGAAGAGAATGGGCCTGCCTACAGAGAATGTTTCAAGTTACTCAAAACCTGTAAGCAATTTATCAAGAAATTCAGACCCACATAATTATTTCATCTACATCCCAGAAGGTATAAGATTCCAAAATTAATTCTAAAAAGTCTAAATGCATTATTCTGTTGTCTACGCTATTCATTATCTGATTAATTTAGATTAAACGAAATTACATGACATACCTCATTCACAGTGTCTCTCCTTGCATAGCCAACACAATTTTCCATCCCAAAATGCAGACTCTGAGGAATAAAAAAGCCTCCTGATGCAAGACTTTTATCTTTCTCCACTCATTCACGACCCTCTTCCAAATACGCCATGTTTTTAATGCCTGCCTTCTATGACACATGTTGACCCATGTGTCTGGGCAATCTCAACTCTTCCTTCAAGCCTTCAATGGCTCTTCCTTTGGAAAACCTTCCTGGTATTTTTTCTTCCTCTCACAGCAGCTTATGGAAACTTTCCCTAATAGTGTGTCAGGTTAGGTTAGTTTGTATGTCCATCTCTTCCAGTAGACTCCAAAAAGCAAAGACTGTTCCTTTCACATTTGTATTTCCAGAACCATATGGAGTCCTGTAACTGAATTAAGACTTTGATAAATTGACAAGAGAAACAAAGGCGGAGTTGGAAACCTCAGATCTTGAGCAATATTTTCACCTCATAAGCTTATCCGTCCAACTGGTCAACCACAAACACTTTTCTATATAGAACTCTCTCTAAATGTTTCGCAACACAAAAAGGAAAGGCACATTTGGGCAGTATCAGATTTATTTCTTACATACCCATTCAACACACGGAATAGACGAGAAAACAAAATAGTACCAAAGAATGCCAGTTTATACTTTTCTGAGGTAGAAATTACCTCAAGTAAGTGTAGATCTATTAATCTTCAGATTTTAAAGGATGAATTATTTTCATTCTTTCATCAATTATAATGGCACTTTTTAGAACATTAAACGTCATTTAAAATTTTCATTGACATGAAGAAAAATCTCCAAAAAACAGAACAACATAATTTATACCTTATAAATACATCAGAGAGTGATATAAAATGGTGCCATGACATGCAGTAAGATATAAAATCAATATTGTCATTTTCAATCACATAATAATGCATACTGGCCAGTAAATTTTCTAAAACTGCATTTTGCTATCTGTGTTTGTACTGTCTTGTTACACATTTATATATTAGCACAGCCCTGTATTTTTTTTCAAAGCACATTCTCAAAAGCAGAAAAACCGCTTTACTCAAAGAAAGCAATTCTAGAGGGGAATTACATGCAAATGTGGGAACTGAGCTTTGAAGCCTCGCATTTCATTTTTACGCTTGAGTCCCACAAGTCTCCCCACATTCATTCGGGGCAGGGGAGCGTCACATCGTGTCAGGCTCTTATGCCAGCGCTCTCACAGCCAGCATCTGATAGGTCGTGGCGGTCTCCTGCACCTGACGTCACTCAGTATCGATCAGTCTGCTTTGAATAACTGCAATGCTGCCTTCTCCATAGTTCACAGCACACCTACTCCTGTGTCTTCCCTCCGCTGATTCTGCTCCCCCACCCCCACGTCACCACGAACTTCTACCAGAGCCCGCTTCCCGGGCTCCTCACCTCCTCCAATCTATTCTCCCCTCTGCAGCAAGAGTGACCGTTTAAAAACACAAATCTGACCATGCTCTTGCTGAAAACCTTTTAATGACTTACCTAGGCTGTTTAGATAAAACCCGAGTCGTCAGTGATCTTGCAAGCTTCCGTGTGACTGTTCCCCGCTTACACTTGGAGCCACTCCAGACCCTCCTCAGTCTCCAGGCCCCAGCCACTCTCGTGCTTTCAGTTCCCTGGAGGTGCCATGGACCCTCCTGCCACAGAGACTGTGCATGTGCTGCCGCCTCTGCCTGGGAAGCTCACCCACACCTCTACCCCACGCCGAACTCGCTGCTTTTCCTCCCTCAGATCTTAGCTCAACTTCACGCCCTAACACCATCAGATAGTGACAGGTCTCTCTGATACACGCTCTGGCTCCTAATGCCCTGTGCTTTGCCTTTAAAGCATTGTCCCATTTTTATAATTTGACATAGACCTCTGTATTCGGAACCTGTCTTTTCCTCTAGCCTGTATGACAGGGACTGTGGCTATTTTTACTCCCCGTTTTATCACCAATACCCAACAGGGCCTGGCATATAGGAAGCACCTAGTAAAAATGTGTTGAATGAATAAAGGGGCTTATCTAAGTAAATACATCAAATTCAGTAGGCAAAAGAGTAAGAGATACTCCAGCAAATATATCAATCAAAACCAGGTACAGTTGATTCTTGTTATTTGCAGTAGCATGTTCTATAAAGTCACTGTTAACACTGAATTCGTGAATACGGAACCACTGTTCCTAAGAGAAACACAAAGTTAGGTTCCCAGGAGCCTCTAGTCACACATTTCACCAACCAATCAATACATAACCTTGTTCTCTATGTTTGTAAGACCGTTTATTAATAGATACAGTTGACTCATTAATGTTGAACTGACAGACAATAACATTGTAACTCATGCCTGAATGAAGCTTAGCTAACACACACCTTTTCTCCCTAAGGCACATCCCAGACTTTTTGTGCTTAGGAATGCTAGACAGCACTTCACCACATTTAAGGGCCTTTTAAACATCAAAATTGCAAATAAAAATCTCATGAGTGTGGAAAACAGGGCACTGACCAGACTGTGAAAAGGATACTTGTCTATAGTAGGAGAGCTGAAACAAGAAGGCAGACTGTCACCTGGTTTGACCTCTGCCGAGAATGTGCCCCTTTGGCAACTCAAATGTCCTCAAATGACTGCAAAAATGCTGCAAGTATTGATTTTGGGGTTACAAATAAATTTTAGTGAATAGGCACTTTGCAAATACAGGATTCACAGATAATGAGTATTGACTATAATTGTTGAAAGGCGTATTGCCTATGTGGAGCCTGCATGTGCAGGTGGGCATACACATGTACTGGATGATGGGAGCAGAAAATGATGTCTTGGTTCATCCTATGCAGCTCACAGCCCGCTGTAGAAGTGTAGCAAGTATTAAATTACCATATCCAATTGGAGAGGATTAAGCCCTGTAAGACGCTTTTATTCAACTGACTTAACCACTTAATAAGATTCTAGTGCATCCAGTTAGGGAAAAACGCTATAATATTTAATTATCACAAAGAATATGTAAGATGTGAAACTATGCCTACAGATCATTAATTATATACATCTTTGTAAGAACTTCAATGCTTTGTGATCAGAAGATGTCTTAGAAATAAATGAATGTGTGATTCCTGGACGTTTTCAAAATAACAAAATCAACTCCAAATTCATTTTGTAAGTAAATAATCATGTCAATGGATCATATGTAAACAAATCTTAAGTCCAAAGGACATTTTAGTTCCCTGGTTACTCTTTAAGTATATCGACCTAGAATTTTGGTACCTAAGCAAAAATGGCGACTTCTGGGCTTCTCGCCAATTTCATGTTAAGTGTGAAATTTCTGACTTGTGAGCTAAAACTCTGGGAATCTTATAAGCAAATTTTTTGCAGTTGAGAATGGTTTTCCCACCCACGAAATTACCTATTTCTCTTTACTTTGCAGTTGTGGAGGAGCAAAATTTGCAGGCATGAGGAGGACCTTCTGAGAGTCAGGAGCTCAGCCCGTCCCCAGCCCCTCAGCCGTCTCCTCTCCCCAGTGCCGGCTGCCCCATCGGTGTGCGAGCGCTCCGTGGCCTAAGGAATCTCACAGCACATAATAAGGCAGGAAGACAGAGCCACCACGTCCCCATACCAGGTTATTTGAGGTAAGGGAAGAAACGGCTATAAAAAAAAAGTGACAGCACCCACTCCCTTGCTGCCTCCTCCGGCTTCTCTGAAGGCTCCTTCCTGTGGAGGTAATCATAGCGGCCCTTCCTCCAGAACGTCATGAATTCCTTCAAACTTGTTGCCTAAGCAACCTCCTAATGTCACTTTTATTTCTCACTTCAGGGTATTTTTACCCATGTACGTGAGGAACAGAGAAGAAAAGTGTAGTGGAAGGACAATTATTTCCTATCATTCCTTTATCAAAGAATCATTCTCCTCCTCAGTAGGAAAAGAGGAAGAGTACTTCCTCAGGGTCACACAGCTCCTCCCTCACCTTGGAGAGCTTGGCCTACCTGCCCTGAAATTTCAAAGTGCAGGAACAGGCTCCCCATTCTCACCTGAGAAAGCTGACGAGGACTGCAGGTGTGGCCTGACTCCACCACAGGAAATCTAACAGGCAGGGGAAGGGCTGACACTGCTCTTGTGACTGAGGCACTATGGCCCACACTCCTATGCCAGGCCTGGTATGGGCCATTAGGACAGAGGGAGAGTCGGTGTGAGTACTTGAGTCCTGTTCTGGTCAATAGAGCTTCCTGGGTGGGCAAGGAGATGTCTGCAGAAAGAGGCTGGTTGGGGGGTACTACCAATGCCCCTGAGCTGAGAAAGGAGCGACGGTGGCCACCCAGAATAGAGCCTCACTCTTTCTTCAGGCAATTTCAGGTGAGAGGAGCCAACCCAGAAACTACAAAGAACCCAAACTATGCCCCACAAACAGAACCAGGCAGAACCATGCAAAGCCTCGGGTGTGAAGCCACCCAGCACAGTAAGAACAGCCCTATCCCCTTATCCCTCCTTCCAATGCAGGAAACAGAAGCTAGTGAAAGAGGGGAGTCCTGCCCCTTCACTGCCCTCCAGCTTCCCCACTGACCCAGGTCTGTACCCGGAAAAGGCCAATATTTTGATGTTAAACCAAGTCAGACACATTGAATAATACCTTGGACTGGACATTAAATGTTTGAAATTGAGACTATGACTGCAACCAAAAATCACTGTAAGGATGTGCATTTTCTAAGAATAAAGAGAAAAGCCCTGGGATCTGCCAGCATCTGAAGAAGAAAACCTCCATGGAATAATTTAAAGACATAGTGAGAGTCAAAATAAGGTAATCCTTCTCTTAAATGTAATTTTTGTTTGTTCAACTTACCTGTGACAATCACACGCACAGAGTTAGAAACAACTGGAAACCAATTCACAGATTGCCAGTTAGAGGTTTAGGAAACAAATTTTAAAACAGAATGTTCAGAAACTCTCAAATTTATGTCTCTATCTAGATTTCTCTGAGCCAAAGCTTTGTATCTTTCATCTTAAATGGCCCAAGGGCATCTCTGAAGGAGCATGTGCAAAGGGGAACTTCTTCCATCTCAAACCTTTCTCCTTCCAAGGCTCCATTCTCAAGTTCTTGCACTAGCTTTTGTATTCATACTTTCAGAAATAAAATAAATGGGAAAATTCATAAAGAACACATAGCACTTTTATGGGTACGAAATGTGGTTATCATTATTACAGCTGGTCAAGGGAAGGAAGGAAGGGAGAAAAGAAAGAAGAAACTGAAGAGGACGCAAGGTGCACACTCCACCACATACAAGTGTATGCTAGCCCATCCCTATGCTCATGGCCAAAGATCATCAGGTTGACCATACATCAGAGCCTGGGGTTTAATCACAGCAGCTCAATCCAAGAGCAAGCACTTGAGCATTGCAAGTGAAAACTGGTCATCAACTTTATAAGTAGACTCCTGTGACAGGAACTGGTAAGTGGGTTATGTGACTGAGGAAAAAGTGCTGGCAAAACACAGCATCAGAAGACCTATTTAAGACTTAGATGCATCATTTGCAACCTTGAGAATTTGAATTAGCTATTTAATCTATTTAAGCTTCAGTCTTCTTATGTATAAAATGGGAATAACAATCATAACTCTGGGTACCTCATTGGAAGCTGTAGAAATAGATGAAGTGGATACTGTGTCCAGATGCCCCTTAGAGGACCAAGCCACCTATTTTCCCAGTTCCTAGGAATGTTGATGGCTGATATTCGTCTCTGGGAATTACCCTCAGCCTTTCCTAAGATCTGCCTCCCCAGAACATGAATACTCCAACATTGATCAGGTTTATTGATCCAGGTTCAAAATATCTTCAGGATCCAACCCCACGTCTCCACCTTCTCTGCTTCCACCATAAACATTGCCTCCATCGTTTCTCATCTAGATTCTTATAATAGTTTTGTAATTGGTCTCCCTCATTCTGCCCTTAACTCCGTACAGCCTGAATGATTCCTTTAAAACATGACTTAAGTCAGGTCCTCCATTACTTTCCACTCCCTTACATAAAAGCCAAATCCTTATGAACAACTACCAAGCCCTACACAATGTCCCACCACTGGCTCACTCTGCCCAGGGAACCGTCTGATCTCACCTCGAGACCTACCACTCTCCCTCTTGTTCACATCACTCCAGCCATGCTGGCCTCCTTGCTCTTGCTCGGATGTGCCAGATGTGCTCCAGGCTTACTGCCTTTGCGCTTGTGATTCCCTCTACCTGGACTGTTCTTTCCTCACATGACTCGTTCCCTCACTTCTCTCAAATCTTTGTGCAAGTGACTCCTGATCAGTAAAATCTTCTCTGGCCACCCTGTATTTTTTTTCAGTCAACACATTTATTTCTGTACACCGCAAAGGCCATACATGACAAGCCCACAGCTAACATCATACTCAATGGTGAAAGCTCAAATCTTCTCCTCTAAGATCAGGAAGAAGACAAGGATGCTCACTCTTGCAATTTTTGTTCAACATAAGATTGCATGTCTTAGCCAGAGCAATTAGGCAAGAAAAAGTGATAAAAGGGATCTATATTGGAAAGGAAGAAGTAAAACTGTCACTATTTGCAGGTGACATGATATATATAGAATATCCTAAAGACTTGACCAAAAAGCTGTTAGAACTAATAAACGAATTCAGTAAAATTGCAGGATACAAATAAATATACAAGAATCTGTTGCATTCTATACACTAATAACGAACCATCAGACACAGTAATTAAGAAAACAATCCCACTCACGACTGCCTCAAAAAGAATAAAATGCCTAGGAATAAATTTAACCAAGGAAATGAAAGACTTGTGTACTGAAAACTATAAGATATTAATGAAAGAAATCGCAGAAGACATAAATAAATGGAAAGATATTCCACACTTAGGGAGTGAAAGAATTAATATCAGGCACCCTCTTTTAAATTGCAATACCCTATACCCTTTTCCTGCTTTTAGTTTCCTCCTTAACCCTTATTACCATCAACACATTATATATTTTACTTACATATTTGTCTAACGTCTGTCTCCTCCGACTGGAATATAAGCTCTGTGTCAGTGGGAATTTGTGATTTGTTTGGTCATGGCTATATCCTCAGCACTAATACAGTGCTGGACACATAGTAAGTGCTCAATAACTATTTGCTGATGAAACGAATAAATTAATGAAAGGTGAGGAATTTTCCTTACAAACAGTGATTAACAATTTTTTCTGTGAGTCAATGTTCAACAGAGTTCAAATACTCCTGATCTATGTTTGTGAAAACGTATACACAAATGTAAGATTTTGAACACAGTACACTGATATTATACACCCAAAGACACATGAAAAAAGTCTGTACAGTTGGATAGGCAGTGACAGCAATGCATTCTGAGAACTGACACTATCAACATCTAACTCCTACTTCATCTCATTTCTGTGAGATAGAGCCAAGGAGTGACACATTTAAATTATTGTGACATATTTTTTTTCTTTGACAAAGAAACTGGTGAGGAAAGTCTGGGAAATTCTAAAGGCAGATGCTATCATTTGGTCTATATTTTTTTCTTTCCGTACTGTTTCTTAAAGCACTAGGGTTCTGAGCATCCAATCTTATCATTGTTTTCCATTAAAGACACTAAGCCTGGGTGTCCTTTCCGAAAGACAAACAGCTGTTAATGGTGAAAACAAGACCTCTGTCTTCTGCAACTTCCCTGGAATCTCTGTCCCTGCTCCAAGTCCAGCTTCTCGGATTTAGATTGGGCTCCTCACCCAGTTGACAAAAGCCTTTGCTGGATCCATTATCAGAGCCATCTTCAGCTTTCGCTATTAGCCAACAAGTTGTTGTGTTATATTTGCCAATGATTTATTTGCATCCCAAATTGCTGGAGTTCACATAGTTGGCAGTGGATTGAAGGGAATGGATCTCCCAGCAACACCTGACAGGAAAACAAATATGAACCAAAAATTCTTTGGTCTCTGTGGCACTTAGTGTCTCCTGCTTTGCCAAGTCTCTCTGTTTGCTAGCCAGTCACTCTTTGAGAAGGGAGAGAGAGGATGAGCTACAGAAAGAATCACCATTGCAAAATTCGAGGCATTCTAAGAAATGTAACTAGACAATCACAAGCTCTGTTGAAGCTTTTGCATAAACTCTTGGGATCAATCTCCGTCTTGGCATGAGAGACAGCTCTGCTTCAGACGTTATGAATAGAAGGCACCCATTGATTGTCATCATGGATCATCCCTCAGACCTCATGAGGCTTTCATCGTTGTAGGTCACTAGAGAAAGGGACTCAATGATTCAAATAACGAGACACTTCAGGCCTGAGCATTTGGGACTATAGGGTGCTAGGGAAAAAGAAAAAAAAATTCCAATGCTATTATGGAAGAAGGCAAAGTAATGGAAAATCATATTCAGTTGCCCCCAAAGCAGGGACAATACTGAGGTGTAGTAATTTTGTAGTCTTGGGAGCCCTTTAGGGACTTCTTATTAGAACAGTAAAGAGTATGCATAAAAGACTGACAGTAGAGCTGAAGTTTTCACGTTGGGGTTGCTCTCTACAATTTCAGACAGCTCACAAAGAATCTGGCCATTCTAAACTTGGCAGATCTTCAATGGGAAAGCCATCCTGTCTCTCCTCCAGCCTCTGGACATGAAGATTACTTGTGTGCTATTTATGTTTTGACTGACAAGTGTGCATTCTGTTTAGATAAGTAGAGAAGCATCTCTTACAATGATGCTTCAAAGGATCAGCTGTCTGGAAAGACGAATTAATGCCAGGATAGTTTAAGAGCCGATCCAAATACCAGTAACGGAGGTAAACATTAACAGATGAGGCAAACACTTGCAAGAGGAGACTTACTCTAGGAGTCCACAGTGCACTAAACAATGTGATACATATTCCTTCTTATTTATTTTTTGTCGGGATCCCCCAACCAAGAATTATCATCTTTAAGGAATTATCTTGGTATCCTTATCCATCTATAAGGAATATTTCTGCCTGTCATATTGTTTTCAAAATTGGGAAAAAAAACAATCACTTTACTCTCCCATTCTCATTCCCATATATAAAGTCTTAGGATCATCACCTGAGCTTTACCTGTACTGGCTTCCTTTTTAAATTTTTAGCACAGCATTCAGTGTCCCTAATGATCTTGTGCCACACGCTTTTACATTCCATCTACTGCCACTCCCCATCATCCATACATTCTATCTAGTAAAATCTTAGTGCCTATCATTCCTTAAACTTGCATAAACCTTTGCTTATTCTCTTCCTTCTGTCTGAAATTTGCTTTACCCAACTCCACTGGATCAAACAGTAATCATTGTTCAAATCTCAAACCAATCAACATCTTCTCTGGGGAAACCTTCCCAAATGTCTTCCTAAGTAGAATTTCCTCCTGGAAGTGTGATCTTCTAGCCTATTGTAATAATCCTACTCCAGCATTTGCCATACTATGTGAATGTTCATTGTTCATGGGCCTCTTTCTCCTACTCTACTATGAAGATTTTGGTGGGCTCGTTCGTATCTTACTTATATACTCCCTGCTCCCACATTCAATGTTTGATGAAAGAACGTGTGAAAGATAACATTATCAAAGCTGAAAACGCAAAATTAAACCAAAGATCCTTGTTGGGTCCGTGAACATAATTAATGTTAGGGCAACTATAGTTTGTTTTTTTACCACTAACAAGAATTGGGTATGTAATGGGGAAGGACGACAGGTAGTATAAAGAGGAAAGAAAGCAACATATATATTTTTTAATTCTAAAACTTTAGGCTAAAATTCCAGTGAAAGCACTTACATGCATTGCAAAATATATCAGTCTTTAGCAAAGAAGAGTATTCTTTACAGATCGGACCTCTTCTTTCCCCAAACTCCCAACACACACTCAAATCCACAGACACCACCAAACTCAAATGTTGACCATGCTTGAGTGGTACTGATGCCATCAGAGAGGACAAGGAGCCAGTTTTCAGGACTGGGAGCATTATTTCAGTGGTGATTCCTGGGAGTGGGAGGTGGAGGCAGAGATTTTGACTCTGCTTTCCTTTCTTTCTGTGTTATAATCTTTTAAGTCCCTGTGAGTGATCAACCTCCAATCTTTAACAAGTGGGAAACTTCATCTGAGAGAAAAGGAATTTGCTGATGTTAATAATTTATGTAAATTCAGTGGGTGAAAGGATCTTGGAGGATTCTAATAATACTAAGCTTACATCTCTCATTGAATTAACAGAACCGAAGAACGAGGCAAAGACTATCTCCCTTTAGAATCCAATTCCCCCTGCTCCCAGGGCCCCAGACATTGCAGGGACTGGTAGGCTAGGATTTTTACCTTAAACCAGGAAGCATCCTCTTGTGAGCAACTTTCTGGAAGCTACTGAAAGTGGGAAAGTATAATTTCATCATTATCACATCAGCATGCTCATTGATGTATTTATAATGTGCAAGAGCATTCCTAAAGCATTTGGCCATAATTGCTGGGTCAATTCACAGGGCAGTCAAGATTCTCCAAGAGTGCTATGTAACAGGATGATAGTGGCGTGTAGCAGTGATAGAATGTCAAAGAATGACAATTTGAGATACACGAAATAACAGCAAGGGTGACAAGCAAAAGGAGATGTAGAATTTTGCCTCTGTAGGAAGAGAGAAAGGCTTAGTTTAGCTAAAATGGCATTTTATTCCACAGTCATCATCATCATCATCATTCCATCATGAAGTAATCATTATCAGGAGCCATGAGGTCAGGGCTACTTCACACATGCGCATGCACATACACACATACAAACGGATATAAAAAATCTCAGACTGCTCTACTCGGCTCCTATTTGGTTTTAATTAGGTGAATTCAGAAGTAACTGGAAATATATTTATGTATGTGTGTATGTACATATGTATGTATATATGTACACATGCATATATATACATTTATATATATATATGTTTATATATATAGCCTTGGTCATGCAGTTAAGGATTACAATGAGAATGATAAGGATACACATGGGTAATGATTTGTGTACACTGGAATAAAGGAAATCTTGGAAGAGTAGGTCTTCTTCATGATATATAAAGTCTTAAGACCATCAGCTCACTTTTACCTGAGCTTTACATATTCTAGCTTCCATTCTCTTTACATTTTACATCCTTTACCTGAGTGTCTCAGCCACTTATGTAATTTCTATATATTGATGATATCCTAATCTCTGATGGCTAGACTCATAATTTTAACTGCCTACTGGTTTTGGATATTGGAGATCTTCAGACACCTCAAATTCAACACATCATTAGCAGACGACTTCAGTGGGTCAAAGACTAGGTAGTTTTGATTCTTAGCAAGGAGATTATGTGGTTGGGTCCAGTGACAAAAAATTTAGAGTGGTGTTTCTCAATCTTTTAGTAGCCAGGAGCTAACTGCTTCATTGGCACACATGGACCAATACTTTCTACATTTTTGGGGGATTCATCACAATTTTAAAAAATTTAAAATAAAACATTTCAAATAAATATTAACAATTTTTTATACCAGGAAGAAGGATGATATTGTTTCACACTGTAACTGGTTATTCAAAAGGAACTTTTTGTCTATAGCAACTGAGGCTCCAAGACAATAGGTGCCAGTACTCTCTCATTCCAAAATGAGATGTGAATCTATTTGTAAAGGTGTCTATTAAGGTCAAGAAGGAGATTGAAAAGAAAATTTCATTGGAAAATATTGTTGGAGTGTTATGACATTTTCCTTCTCTACCTCCACAGAGAAATGGAAAGATGTTCCACTTACCTCACCTCAAAGCTAAGGAGAAAGTTTCAATGGATAATTCATGGAGCTTGATATGTGACTTAGAGTTTGTGGGACAAAGTAAACTTGTGACTGACTCACAACAGGGAAATATAAAGAGAAGAAGGCTAAATGAAGTAGAGTGGAGATTGTAATTACACACCTAAATTTCCATCTATGATGGATCAAATGTATGTGTTTCCAATAGACAAGAATTTTATTTTTTTAAAAATCTCCAAACACGTGAGATCAAATAACCAAAAACCAAAGGGAAAGAAAAACATATTTGGACAGAAGAATGTCCAAATATGCAAAATCAAATGACCAAAAATCAAAAGAAGGTAAAAAACAAACCACTGTTAGGTAGCCAGAAATTGGAGTTATCAGAAATGGATTTCAGTGATCATTATTTAAGAAAACATGTGGCAAGACAATGAGTTTCACCAGATAACATATAAAAAGAATCAAATGGGAGTTATGGAAATGAAAAATATAACAACCTAAATTAAGAATTTGATGGATGAGTTAAACAATATATTAAACATGATACAAGGAAGTCTTCATGAACTGGAAACGGATCAATAGGAACTGTCCAGACTGAAATCACAAAAAGAAATAAGAAATTGCAAGCACAGAAAAGGCCATAAGAAATGTACGAGACACTGTAAAAAAAAAAAAAAGAAAAAATCTAAGCCTGTTAGTCAGAAGGAAAATGGAGAAATAACAGATCAGAAGCAGTATGTGAAGGCACACTGGCTGTGAATTTTGCAAAACTGACAAATGACATTAAATGATAGAGACACAAAGATTCTACGGACTTTAACAATGTAGAGTAGTATAAACTCTAAGAAAACCACACCTATGTATATTATAGTAAAACTGCTGAAAACTAAAGTCAATGAGACAAGGTTCATTACGTTCAAGGGGCAATAATAAGATTAATGGCTGACTTTTCAACTGCAACTCTGCATTGCCTAGAAGACAATGAAATGACATTTTTAAAGTGCTTAAAGAAAAAAATGCCAACCTAGAATCCTATAGCTAGAGAAAATAGACTTGAAAAATGAAAGTGAAAAAAAGGTGAATATTGTTTCTATTTCACACCATACATAAAAATTAATTCTAAGTGAATTGCAAACCTAAATGCAAATTAAAAAAGAAAGGAAGGAAGGAATGAAAGAAGGAAGGAAACTAACTTCCAGAAGTGAATTTAAGAGAATATCTTCATGACGTTAGAGTGGGCATATTTTCTTACATAGGACACAAAAGTTACTAACTATAAAAAAAAGATAGACTGAACAATCAGATTTCATAAAGTTGGGAACTATTTTTCATCCAAAAACAGAATTAAGAGAGCAAAAAGACAAGCCCCAGACAAGGAGAAGATATTTGAAATCCATATGTGTGACAAAGGATTCGTATCTGTAGCCTATGCAGAACTCCTAAAAAGCAGTGAGAAAAAGAACAAGAGTTCAATTTTTAAATAATGGTCAGAAGACTTATTCAGGTATTTCACAACAGATGATATTCAAATGGTCAGTAAGTGTTTGAAAAAAGTACTCAACATCACTAGGTTTAAGAGAAATTGTAATTAAAACAAAAAGAAGATATAAGGACTAGAATGGCAAAAATGGAAAAGATAGAAAATTTCAAGTGTTCCAGGGATGAAGAACAACTGGAATCATCACTGGTGCCTTTAAATGGGTTCAGTGAATTTGGAAATTTGTCTGTCAGGATCTTCTAAAGCTCAACACATACATACACTTCTAGGTATAAACTCAACAGAAATACATACCAAAGGACAAGTAAGGAATGATTAAGCAGCATTATTTGCAATAGCCAAAAAATAAAAAATTTGAATTGCCCAGCACTTCTTTCACTCTGCTATAGCACACAGCTCTTTGTGCATCAGCTCCCACCCTACTCCATCACCATGCCCATTAAACATTGATCTTCTGTTAGTCAGACATTCTACTGAATGAAGAGATCTAGGACAGATTCATCAAAAGAAATCTAAGTTTCCTAAATGAAATGAACTTATTTTGAGTCTTAAGGTCAAATTTGGATGCTCATTTAAACACATATTCTCACTCACCAGCTATCGGGCTCTATGGTAATCTAGCTGTGGGAACATTCTGGTGAGATTGGAAGGGAAATAGGGTTCCACATCTCTAAAGAGTTTATATCTCTCTATGAAAAGTTCATCTAGGAAACTTGACTTTCAAATGATAATTACATAGTAGATAGCAGATATATTTACCATGCATTTCTACAATAAGCATACAAATTATAGGAGATGCATTGCCAACTACTCAGTTCAGTAATAAAAGACAACAGTTAATGAATATAGAAAAAATTGAAAATTTATATTTTAATATGTAAAGAGGAATTTTGTCTTCTTACTCTATTTAGATTACAGTGCATCCTTCCGGTAGTCTTTTAGAAATAAGAATTAATGCATAGATACATTATTAAGTATTGACATGATGTTCTAAATGTCCCTTTTTTTTTTTGAGGAAGATTAGCCATGAGCTAACATATGCTGTCAATCCTCCTCTTTTTTTTGCTGAGGAAGACTGGCCCTGAGCTAACATCCGTGCCCATCTTGCTCTACTTTCTGTGTGGGACGCCTACCACAGCATGGCTTGCCAAGTGATGCCATGTCCACAACTGGGGTCTCAACGAGCAAACCCTGGGCTACTAAAGTGGAACATGTGAAATTAAATGCTGCACCACTGGGCTGGCCCCATAAGTGTCCTATTTTTTAAATACCACATTTCTCAAATACAACCTTCTCTCCCCAGTTTACCTTTGCACAACACCTACTGCACAAAGAAAGCCTACAAAGAGAGAAGCTTCTACACCTCCTCCTCTACCTATACAAGTCCATTCAGAAGCATAGAAAGGGTCCCAAATCACAAGGAATTCTAAAGCCCACAGTGGTTGAATTTGGAATTCAGACAAATTCCTCACATGCCCCCTGCAATTCTCAAAATAGTTTTCCAAAGTTCACATGGATGATCACCAGGAGGTGATTCCTTATTCTCCTCAACCAGGAAATGTTGCAAGTTTAGGGTGTCTTTCATCAGTATTCAGGGGAAAGGACTTTTGCGCATAGGGACTGAAGGTAAGCTCCAACAAGAGAGTTAAATCAGAGGTCAGGCACAGGAGCATCAAGGACTTGGTGAAATCACAATGAATTTCACCTCATTCAAACTCTCCTTCCACTGTTTTCAACTGTGAAAGCTTGGCCAAGGAAACTGATTTTCCTAGATTTCAGCAGTTTGCATCTGTCAAAGGGGGATAAAAATGATTGCCTAGAGAAGGCACCCTGCCTACACAGCACAGCAGGTCAAAGGACCTGTAGTGGCTTAGCCCCGACATAGATACCTCTCCTGCTTATTGCAACACAGGTGAGAAGGCATCCCACCCACTCAGAAAGTGCCCAGCCCATAGAGCACAGCAGCCTGCAGGACCCACATGTGGTGGTTCATCCCCCATGAAGGTGCCCACCAGCTAAGCACAGGGCAGGTGAGAAAGCACCTCACCTGCTGAGAAAGTGCCCCACTCACAGAGTACAGCAGCCCAAGGACCCACCAAGTTGTACTCAGCCCTTGTATAGGTGTCCTCCTGCCAAGTGCAGCAGCTCAGCCTGTCTGCTGCAGAGAACCATGGACCCACCTACATGACAGCAACCCACCACTGAGCATAGAGACCCCACTTATGGTGTGCAACCCACCCACTCAGCACAGAGGCCCTTCCCTGGTGAGCACAACCTGTGGAGCAGCTGTAGACAGCCTGCACAAATTCAGAACAGCCCTACCTGCAGAACTTCCAGCAGACAGGGTGAGATCAGAAAACACAGTCCCTGCTCCCCTCACTGGTGACAGGTGGAATCTCTGACCTTATGCTACCACAAATGCACCAGCAAAAGATCAATTCATCAAACACTATGACAAGCTACAGTAACACTTCAGAGCAGAAGGAAAATGACAAGTCTCCAGAAACCAATCCTGAAGTCACAAAAATTTACAATCTAAATGACAGAGAATTCAAAATAGTTGTCATAAAGAAACTAAATGAGCTACAAGAAAACTCAGAAAGATAGTTCAATGAGCTCAGGAATAAAATTAATTAGCAGAAGGAATACTTCACCAAAGAGATTAAAACATTTAAAATAAAATTTAAAAAAAGGGATTCTGGAGATGAAAAACACAATTAATGAGGTAAAAAAAATAATCTAGAAGCCATAGAAAACAAAGCTGATACTATGGAGGGCAGAATTAGTGATTTAGAGGATAAAAATATGGAAATGTTTCAGGTGAAGGAAAAGAGAGAACTAAGATTTTTTTAAAATGAAGAAATTCTTTGAGAACAAGCAGTCCTAAGAGGAAAATTTATAGCAATACAGGACACTTCAATAAAGAAGAAAAACTCAAACTACACCTAATAGACCTAGTAAAAAGAACAAACAAAGCCCAACGTCAGCAGAAGGAGCAGAATAATAAAAATAAGAGCAGAAGTAAATGAAATAAAGACTAAAAAATCTATAGAAAGGATCAATGAAACTGAGAGCTGTTTCTTTGAGAATAAACAAAATTGACAAAACCTTAGCTGACTCACTAAGAAAAAAGAGAGAAGCCTCAAATAAATAAAATTAAAAATGAAAGAGGAGAAATTAAAATGGATACTACAGAAATACAAAGGATTATAAAAGCATGCTATGTAAGACTATATGCCAACAAATTGGATAACCTAGAAGAAATGAATAAATTCTTAGACTCATCCAACCTCCCAAAACTGAACCAAGAAGAAATAGAGAATCTGATTGGATTAATCACAAGTAAACAGATTGAAACAGTAATTCAAAACCTCCCAGAAAACAGAAGTCTAGGACCAGATAGCTTCCGTGGAGAAGTCTACCAAACGTTCAAAGAAGACTTAATACCTCTCCTTCTCCAACTATTCCAAAAAATTGAAGAAGATAGAACACTTCCTAACTCATTCTATGAGGCCAACATTAACCTGATAACCAAAACCAGACAAGGACAACACAAAAAAAAGAAAATTACAGGCCAATATCACTGGAACATAGATGCAAAAATCCTCAACAAAATATTGGCAAATCAAATACAGCAATACATTAAAAGGACCGCACACCATGATCAAGTGGGATTTATACCAGGGATGGTTCAATATCTGCAAATCAATCAACATGATACATCACATTAACAAAATGATAAATAAAAATCACATGATCATCTCAATAGATGCAGAGAAAGCATTTAGCAAGATCCAGCATCTGTTTATGATTAAAACTGTCAATAAAATGGGTATAGAAGGAAAGTACCTCAACATAATAAACATCATATATGACAAAACAACTGCCAACATCATACTTAATGGCGAGAAAATAAAAGCCATCCCTCTGATAACAGGAAAAAGACAAGGGTGCCCACTCTCACCACTCTTACTCAACACAGTACTAGAGGTTTTAACCAGAGCAATTAGGCAAGAAAAAGAAATAAAAGGTATCCAAATTGTCAAAGAAGAAGTAAAACTCTCACTGTTTGTGGACAACATGGTTCTATACATAGAAAACCCTAAAGAATTCATGAGAAAACTGTTAGAAGTAATCAACAACTGCAGAAAAGTTGCAGGGTACAAAATCAACCTACAAAAGTCAGCTGCATTTCTACACACTAATAATGAAATAGAAGAAAGAGAAATCAAGAATATAATCCCATTTACTATCACAATAAAAAGAATAAAATATCTAGGAATAAACTTAACCAAGGAGGTGAAAGACCTATACACTGAAAACAATAAGAAATTAGCTAAAGAAATCAAAGAGGACATAAAGAAATGGAAAGATATTCCATGCTCATGGATTGGAAGAATAATCATAGTTAAAATGTCCTTATTCACCTGAAAAGATCTACAGATTCAATTCAATCCCAATCAGAATCCCAGTGACATTCTCATGGAAATAGAACAAAGAGTTCTAAAATTTGTATGGAACAACAAAAGACCCCCAATAGCCAAAGCAATCCTGAGAATAAAGAACAAAGCTGGAGGCATCACAACCTCTGACTTCAAAACATACTGCAAAGCTATAGTAATCAAAACAGCATGGTACTGGCACAAAAACAGACACACAGTTCAATGGAACAGAATTGAAAGCCCAGAAATAAAACCACACATCTAGGGATAGTTAATCTTCGACAAAGGAGCCAAGAACGTAGAATGGAGACAGTAAGTCTCTTCAATAAACAGAGTTGGGAAAACTGCATGGCCACATGCAAAAGAATGAAAGTAGAACCACTATTTTACACCACACACAAAAATTAACTCAAAATGGATTAAAGACTTGAATGTAAGACCTGAAGCCATAAAACTCCTAGAACAAATATAGTCAGTACACTTTTTGACACTGGTTTAGCTGCGTCTTTTTGAATACCATGTCTACTCAGGCAAGGGAAACAAAAGAAAAAGTAAACGAATGGGACTACATCAGACTAAAAAGCTTCTGCAAGGCAAAGGAAACCACGAACGAAATGAAAGGACAACCCACCAACTGGGAGAAAGTATTTGCAAATCGTATATCTGATAAGAGATTAATTCCAAAGTATGTAAATAACTCACACAACTCAACAACAAAAAAAACAAACAACCTAATCAAAAAATGGGCAGAGGATATTAAGAAGAAGATACACAGATGTCCAACAGGCACATGAAAAGATGTTCAACATCTCTAATTATTAGGTAAATGCAAATCAAAACTACAATGAAATATCACCTTACATCTTTCAGAATGGCTATTATTAGCAAGACAAAAAATAACAAACGTTGGAGGGGATATGGAGAAAAGGGAACCCTTATACACTGCTAAAGGGAATGCAAACTGGTGCAGCCATTGTGGAAAACAGTATGGAGATTTCTCAAAAAATTAAAAATAGAAACACCATACAATTCAGCTATCTCACTACTGGGTATTTATCCAAAGAACTTGAAATGAACAATGCAAAGAGATTTATGCACCCCTATATTCATTGCAGCATTATTCACAATAGCCAAGACATGGAAGCAACCCAAGTACCCACTGACTGAAAAATGGATAAATAAGATGTGCTATGTGTATATATATATATACACACACACAATTGAATACTTCCCAGCCAAAAAAAAAAGACAAAATTCTCCCATTTGCAACAACATAGACAGACTTCGAGGGTATGATGTTAAGCAAAATAAGCCAGACAGAGAAAGACAAGTATTGCATGATTTCATTCGTATGTGGAAGACAAACAAACTCATGGATAAAGAGAAGAGATTAGTAGTTACTGGGGAGAGGGGTGGGGGATGTGAAAGGGGTAAAGGGGCACATATGTATGGTGATGGATAAAAACTAGACTATTGGTGGGGAGCATGATGCAGTCTATACAGAAACTGATATATAATAATATATGCCTAAAATTACACAATGTTATAAACCAATATGACCTCAATAAAAAAATTTTAAAATGCTTGCTTAGAGGTTTCTGTAGAAATTAAAGGAGTTAATTCATAGAAAGTACTTAGCCTGGTAGAGCCTGGTACAGAGCAAGCATTGGATGACTATTAGGCTTATTACTTTTATTGTTTAAGTTGTTATTATCTCAGTAAGGTTTATCATTATTATTATTCTATTATTTTAGACGCCTAAAGGTAATTCCCATATTAGAGCACAGCAGCATTATTTGATATTTTGGGAAAGAAATAGTCTCCCTCTTATTCTACAGCTTTTGTACTCATCAGCCCACTGTGAATTTTTGTCTCTCATATTGCAATGTCCATTGGATCAGAAATACTTTGGGAATGAATAACAGTAACAGCAGCAATAATTAACACCTACCAAGTGCTGATGGTGAGCCAGGCATCCTCTGAGGGCTCTGCGTGCATTACCTCCCAACCACCTCATGATGCGGGGACTTGCGTTATCCCCACAGGATAAATTCACTAAAAGAATTCCTCTTTACTTCTTTTATCTACCTCCCAGACCAAGCTTTGTTGTTTGGCCTCCAGGAAGGGAAATCTCTTTTACATGGCTCTGATGGCAGTGTGCACAGGTACATGGATGACATGAAGGAGAGGGTGCCCAGCAATGACTCTGGAGGCCAGGAAAGACCTCAACGAAAGAATACTGTGAACCAAGTCTTAAAGGATGAGTAAAGACTCACCAGGTAGAGTAAAACCAGAAAAGACCAGAGCGGCATAGACCTCTGGGTGCTGGAAATATTTCAGAAGCTAGAACTGAGGGAGGGACACAGAGCAGAAAGGTAGGCTTGGAGGTCAAGGGCAGCCAGGGCCATATTGCACACCAAATTTCAGTCTTTGCACTTCATTTTGAAAAGACTGTGGCAATTGGGGTTTTACATGATCCTTTCCCATACATTTCCTCTTACAAAGGCCTCTTGGAGGCAGCATGGAGGTTTGTAATACTAGACATCAAGATATATTGAATACAGAACATAAGAGATATAGGTTACATGAAAGAGGAGGACCTGCAGGAAGCCAGTGGTAGTGGAGCTGGAAAAGAAGCACAGATTCCCGAGAGAGGAGGTAGAACAGGCAAGGTTTAGCGGCTGATGGGATGTGCCTCGTGAGCAGGAGGGGAGAGCCCAGCAGGATTCTCAGTCTAGAAGCCTGAACGGATAGCGATGACAATAAACAAAACAGGAACACAGGGCAGGAAATCGGACTTTTTTTTCTTTTTGGTTAGTGAGGAAGATAATGACTTTAGTATAGGGCGTGTTGAGAGATGAGTCATAAGAATTTGCAAAATTCCTAATTATCGGGTTGGCATATATTTAAAGATTAAAAAAAAAGTTGTGGAGACCCTCCCCGTGGGACTATAAGCAAGTGTTCTAGCGGTTGGAACCTTACCGTGGGTCAGATGGCCTTGGATTTGAGTCCTGCTGCTGCCACCTACAAACCACCCAGGCTGTGTAGAATTGTCGATAAAACGCTAAATGCTTATACATTTTGACTACAAAATCTTAATTCTGGGAATTTATCAAAGGAAAATCATCGGGAGGGCTCAAGATGTAAGACCAAGGCAGCTCCCTGTAACATTGTTTAGAGTAGCAGAAAGTGGAATTAGTGTTGAAAAATGAGATGGAAATCGTGGCACAACTATAAAGTAGAATACTATGCAGCCAGGAAAATGATGTGTGGTCATGTTTCTTCACAGGGAAAGACGTCCACCAGTCTGAGGAAAAGGCAGGTCACACACTTGCATGTCCAGACCAATCCCATCGCATGTCTTTCTTCCTCTCAGTCACTCTTGCCAATTTTGCCTCCTTGACAAGCTTCTCTGACCCTACCTCCCAAGTCATTATCATTTCACTCAGTTTGTATCCTCATTATTCATCAAGCTGCTTCGCCATCATGAGCATCTGTTTCCCTATCTACCAAATAGAATTGTAGTGACATTTAAATGAGATAATTTGTAGTAAATGAGATAATAAGTAAGTACATATACATGCCTGGTACAAAGTAAGTGTTCAATAATTGCCAACTGTAATTATTATTCTTCTGTCCTGATAGCTCGGTCTTAAGTATCTTTTTCATCTTCCTAACATCACTTTGAGATCTCTCAAAAGTTCCTTGTAAATAGCAGGTAAATACTTGTGGTTGAAGATGATGAAATACACACCAATATTTAAGGAAAACCAGATTATTTCTTAATGTAACAAGAAAATGGGTTATTAATCTCTTTCTATGATGAAGATATTATTTATCACATATACAAATATAATGAACATATTAGTAGTTTATTAAAAACCAGTAGTGTAGTTTTCCCCTATTTAAATATTTATGCTTGCCAGTCCTTAAAAGGGGATTTGGATAACACTAACTTGTGCTTTGAAATTAATCTTGAAAATACTGGCTGTCAAAAAAGAAATCAACTCAATCAAACATTCTGAAAGGTTTGAAAAACACATGCCCATCCCCAAACCTGAAACCATTCTTGTGGGTCACTGAGGGCTTTGCTTGTGAATATACATGATTTCTGAAGCAAATCCACATGGAACCACAGCCCGCAATCTGCTATGTAATGCAGTCTAAATATATTGTGATTAGGGACTAAAAAAAAACTCCAAAAAACTAAAGAGGAACATATATCTACACACACATATTTTATAAATACACACACGCCCTCCTACACACACATAATCCATTTGTGCCATAAAAAAAAAATACCAGACCAAATGTTCAGGGTTCACCTCATGCTTTTAACACACAGTAATGCAGCCCAAGGGTCACTGGGCTAGCTCATATCATTGTCACAATGAGCTTCAAGCAGAACACAGGATTTGAAAGCAACATTTGGGAATCTGCATTTTTCAAACCATTTACTAAAATTAGAATCTTTCTATACATTCCTCTCTTCTCCCTACTCACATAACCTTCGAGGCAGTTATCTTCAGCTTCCACGTGAAATATTTAAGTTGTTATGAAACGATGAGAGTCAGAGCTGTGCAGCAATACATGAGTGAACCATTTACCATGGCAGGGGGTGGGGGGCGATGCGGAGTCCATCTGTCAGCAGGAGTTAAATCTCACCACGAGAATTTTAATAAAAAGATCTGTCTTTCTCTTATACTTTGGGAAAAATTAGCTTTTATATCTTAATTATATTTTGTTTACATGCCCTCAAATTGCTTATTTAACATCGTTCTTAAAAACCACACTTTCGAAAAATTTTCAAGTCATGTATTTTCACACCAAAAAGTTCTTGTCGTTTTCAATATGAAAAGGTAAAACTGAGAAGGTTCCTCAAAGATGTTGATCCAGAAAACCAAAAGTGCTTAGACGTCAAATAATGAGAAGTAAAACAATCACAAAGCAGCATCAATTGATGTCAACCCCCAACACACACTGATGTTAATGAAGAAGCAAAGCCTACTATCGGACACTCTACCAAAGAGAAGAAAAAAGAGGGGGCCGGTCCCCTGGCTGAGCCGTTAAGTTCACACGCTCCACTTCGGTAGCCTGGGGTTTGCCAGTTCGGATCCTGGGCGCAGACCTGGCACTGCTCATCAAGCCATGCTGAGGTGGCATCCCACATAGAAGAACTAGAAGGACCTACAGCTAGGATATACAACTAGGTACTGGGGAGTCTTTGGGGAGAAAAAAAAAGAGGGGGAGATTGGCAACAGATGTTAGGTCAGGGTCAATCTTCCTCACCAAAAAAAGAAGGAATGAAAGAGGACTTATCCTGTGGTGCTTATCATTTTGTTATCAACTAGTTGCCCCAAGGAACTCAAGGATGGGTTTGGATGCACTTAACTCTTGTTCTAAATTGGTTTTTTCCTTTCGTTATGTTAAGGAGGTGCAATCGCTAACCACCTTGTACCAGACCAAGCCTCACCACCAGAGCTGCGCCTGTGACCTGTGCCTTATTTTGAATGCTAAGATCTCTCCAGGAGGAGCTCAGGCCTTAGTACCATAACCTGCAGAGTATGTGGAAGCATGCTTTCTAACTGAGCCTGCGCAAACGAATACCCACCTCTCCCTTCTGAATATTCATTCCCCATCCGAATAAATATCCCTGCTTCCCTTTGTTCAGGGATGCCATGACTCTGGAGATGATTCCTCATGGTCTCCTATTCCCTGCAAATATACTTTGTTTTGTGAGACCTACTGCTGGTGGAGAGTCTGGTTTAACTCACCAGGAGGGAACCCACTTTGGCTTCAGTAACAATTCCTTCAAAAATTTCTTTCACAAATTCACTTTGCACTTCCTTTTCTTTTTTTTTTTTTTCTTTTTTGAGGTCTTAGTAATATAAAGACCAGTATTACTTGAATGTAGTGATCTCGAGTAATACAGGCACATTCTTTTTCCTATGTTTTTCCTCCCTCGTCTCCTTTGTGACTCTCATATTTTTGTGTATCTCCTCTATTGTAATGAGATGAATGCCTAATTGTTCTCCCATAAGAAAAATGACATGTTAATGAGACTCTGCTAAATATAAAAGTATATGTGAAAAAATGTTCTTTCTATGGAATTTGGGGAGTCAGAAGGGCAGTCCCCATTAGGTACAGGGGAGGAAGTCTGGTTCTGGTTTCCTGAGAGTAAGACTGGCATTTTCAATGCCTTGCAATCTATCAGAAGCCATTTTATATGGCCATAGAAGGCCACCTGATCAAGCCGTGGTCGAAAATGGACCCCTTGGGCAGAATTTCTAATACACGATGACAATGGAGCAGACTGCACACTTAACAGCATGAAATTTGGGGAAGAATTGGCAGCCAAGTGTGTAGCTAAGAAAGCCCAACCTAATTTAAGGACAGGTTTCATTAATAAACCTGGATGTAAAGGTTCACCTTCCCTTTCCAAAATAAAAATAACGGCAATGCAATCAAATGCCTTTGGTTAAGCTCTGCCTGCATTAAAGCATTGCCCACAGCACCATGTCTTTTATGCTGGTGGATAGCTGTGCTTCACCTCCTCGAGATCTTAAGCAACATACATTTAACAGCATGACACGTTAAAGGAAGAACAAATTTCTTTTCTTCACACCAGATGGGAATAAGAAACGTGAGTGTTGTGCACAAAGAGACAATAGCTATAAATCTAGCATTTTATCATCCTATTTCAGACTATAAAATCAGAAGACTCGTCAGTTACACCACCACTCATGAAATACACCTGCTGAGAGATGGGGTTCCTGTGGGAAGAAAGATACAGATAACACATTCAGAGGGGTGAAGTCATACATGTGTGAGCACCACAGGATTAGCAGAAGCTGTGACCCTCGCATCCAGCTGCATTTCTGTGATGCTGTAGGACGTCAGGAGTGTGCCAGGAAACACAATTATCAGGAATTCGCTTATTACCTACTCTATAACTCATGGACATTATGGAGATCTAATTTCCTACTTTCTCTACCTACAAAGATATTCCCAAAGGATATTCAAAATTGACTAAAAAATACTTTCCTATTATTAGGATGCTGTTTTCATAGGGGGAGAAAATAAGTAGTTTTTCACCTATTTCTCCTCTCTCTTCTTGTTCCCAGTTTCAAATTGTAACTCACATCCACACGCTGTCCTCATGATTGTAACAATGACACGTGATTTTTGTAAGGTGTTGAAAATTTTTAGAGCTCTTCCAGCTTCATTATCTCATGTGATTCTCAAGCAACCCAGGGAGGTCGGAGCAGAAGTGGCTTAATGACTTGACCAAGCGCTGGGATGAAAACGCAGATATTCTGAATACCTTTCCAGTTTTTTGCTTTCTCAGTGTGCTATCCTACAACATTTCCTTTTCCAGTGTTCCAGTGATATTAACAAACTAGGGGAAATGCACGTCAGAGATTCTTTGTTTTCTGTATTCTTTTTTCTTTTTCTTTTTGACAGAATACCTGTAGAATGCAAGGAAAATAACATGGAGTTCTCCAGCCATTTCCTCTCTATTTGACTCATATTAGACTGGCACTATGCCTAAATCAGGCCTGGAAAGTTTACCCTGACTTGCCTGGTTTGGGAACATACACACATTAATTAACCACACATAAAAAACTACTCCAAAACCTAGTAGCTTAAAGAAACAACGAGCATTTATTATCTTGGTCAGTTTCTCTTGTTCCTTTGACTCGGAGGAGTCATTCATGAAATCGCAGTCAGATGTCAGCCAGAGTTGCAATGATCTGAAGACAAGAGGATCAGCTTTCACGATGACTGGCAAGTTGATGCTGCTTGTTGGTTCCTCTTCATGTGAGCCTCTCCCAGGGCTGCTTCAGTGTTCTCACAACCAGAGCAAGCAACCCATGAAAGCAAGTGGAAGCCACAATGCCATTTATGACCCAGACCCTAAAACCGTAGGCCATCTGCTCCACTGTGTCCTGCTTATCACACAGGCCAGCCTGGATTCAACCACACATGTGAAGAATCACTGCGTCCATCTTGGAGGCTGGTATGAATACTGTGGACTGCCCTGAGTGAGACACTGAATATTCCATTGTTCTCAAGAAAGGTTCTGGGGAGTGCACATCCTGACAGAATGTTGACATCATGTTGGTGTGTAGTTAGCACTTTCTTTCCACGTCACCCTCATTCTTTTCTCCTGGGAACTGTGCCTCCAACACTTGGCTGCCATGGGAACCACCCTGGACTTGTATTTCCCAGACTCTCTAACCACAGTTTGTTGGTTCAGGAGTAGGCAACTGACCCAAGTTGGAGGAGATTGAAAATGGCATCCCCCAGGCTATAATTAATTGGTCTGAATGGGACACCTGACTCAAACTAGGTCAATATAATCATTCCCTGGAATTTTGAACTTGAGATCAAAACAAACTTGAGGGAAGTCTCTCTTCTTCTAGTGGTTGAAAGTAGACTATAAACTTCCTCCATGTGAAGGAGCTGGTTAGTAAGAAAGAGAGTCATCGGTGAGCAAAGCAGAGATTAGCGAAGAAGAGAGAAGGATGAACTCCTGCCGTCAGTTGAGCCTATATCCTTCTCATAGCTTAGTTTGTGTCCCCACCACCCTTTGAATTCTGTGAACCAATAAATTAATCTAACAGAGTCACAAAATTGTTCACAGTACAACTCAAATGCAGAAAAAAATACAAACTTTGGTTTTAGTGGGGAGAAAATGTACTTGACTTTCTCTACTCTTGGATAATCATTCAATCTCTCCTATATCTGCAAGCTCCTCTCTTAATGGTGTTGTGTTGAATAAAGGAGCGAGAGCTCACATGGCCCTGGGGCTCTGGAGCACAGAGGTTCTTAGTGTTCCATGGCTCCTCTGGCCTCTGGTCAGGTGTCTCTGGTCTGTCTGATCACTGCTTACGCTGACAACAGTCACAGCTCAGCCCTGGAATGCATGACCCAGCCACTCTCTGCTTGTGCTCCAGCAGCATATCCTCCCGGCACGCTCCACCTGCCCCCATGACAAGGCCACCCCTCAGCCTGATCTGGCTGTAGGGCACATTGAGCCTCTGCTGCATTCTCCTTAAGATCTCCTGGACCGGGGGTCTCCCCGCAACCCCTGCAGCCTCCTGAAAACTGTCATCCTCAGGGCTTCTCTGGACTTACCTAGTGTGCCTGCCCCTCTCGGGCACATGTCCAGCCTGGTCTTTTCTCTCCTGTCCATCGACCTGTGGCAGGAAGGAGTGGTTCCTCCATCTCTCTTCCACTTGAGGCGTCCCTCACATAAAACTCTAAGATCTCTTCCCTAAGCCTGACTTTCAAGCCTGTTATGCCACTAAAATGGTGACAAATTATGTTCCTCTTATCCTGGGATGATAAAGGAAGGGTTTAAGGGGATCAAGAACTTGAGAGGAGCATTTAAACAGATAAGCTTAATATTTGTTAAAAAAAAAAAAAGAAAGTCTTTAAGTACGTGTGAGTTCTATAACATAAACCCAGGGTCCTACCTATTGCTGCCAGGTAGGAGTAAAATAGTCAAGTGACATTCATTCAGTCACTCAATTCTTCAGCCCTCTGTTGAGCATTTACTGAATCCAGGAACTCTGAGCACAACTCATCTCCCACGGTTAAGTTGTTCACAGTCTAGAAAAAGAGATATTTGTAAAAAAAAAAGAAAAATACAATGAATTCATTATGTTTCCTAAGAAAAGGGTGATCAAAAGGCAGCCCCCAGATGGGCAAGTGACTAATTCTATCAGGGAGGAGTGGGGGCCCCTTCACAGCGTTGAGAGAAGGTGGCTCGGCTCTGGAACCTGTGAAGCTATTCCCTCTCCAGGTTGCTGATTCAATTTATTAAATTTAAGTCTTTGAACAAGGTGCTTCACAAGCCTGAATCCTAAATGGGACTGGGATCATAAAAGAGTATATCATGCCTTGTGTTTGGACTGTACCAATGTTCGGATTGTACTGGCGTAAAAATCCACAACACGGTTCTACCTATGATCCTTGTTTTTGTTTACTTCAATGTAGAATGCAAGTGAAATTATATTAGAATGCATTGGCAAGGACTCAGGAACACAGGCACACCCACACGCTGCTGCAGCGGTTCTCCTCCTGGAAGCTCCAGTGGCCGCTGGACTCCCCCTTATGTGACATTCGACACTGCTGTTTACATATTTAATGGCTATCTTATGAGGACATGGTTTATGTTGTCTTATTCACTGCTTATATTCCCAGTTCATAGCACAATCCTGGCCATAGACTGAATGCTCAGTTAGTAAACGTGTGTTGAATGCATGATGAATGAACACAAATTTTTAGGATGACAATTGGTTGTACATATCAGAAATTCTTAATTCTCCTTGAGGATTTCTCCTAAGTAAGTAATAATGGATGTAGGCATGTAATTATTTTCAAAATGTTCAGGACAATGTGGTTTATACCAGGAGAAAGCCAGAAACAACTTAAATGTCAACAGTAGAGTCTTGTTTAAATAAATTATGGTACCATCTTAGAAAAGGCTACTATGCAACTATTAAAATGTAGTAAAATTATCACATGTTGGTAAATCTGTGTTTCTGGGTGTGTATGTGTAAATGTACGTTAAAGAAAAGAGATCAGAAGATTGCTCACTCACGTGTTAATTACAGTTATCTTTGGGTGGAAAGTTTTCAGTTCGCTCTTATTATCTTACTTTTGTTTATTTTTATTTTCTCGATGTTCTAAAATGACATATATTTCTTTTCCGTGTGTGACAGTAAAGCAATAATGACAAAAAATGAATTAACAATCCCTCAGCATGTGCCCCGGAAGGCTGGTTAGCTGAACTCAAACTCATCAGTGTGTCCTCGTTTTCAGCAAGGGTCCCCCCAGTCTTCCATGGGAAAGTTATATCCAAGGTACTGATGACAGGATTTGCACCATCTACTCTCCTTTCATCCTGCTTACCAGAAGATGTGTTGGGTGGCAGTATATTAGGCAAGGTCCAAGCAAGTCTTCAAAAAGCATTCCTTTATTGATGCCAGTACTGATCTGGGCTAAGCCAACCCTGATTTCCCGTGTGCACACAACTACCTAAACTCAAATGGGCCTCAAGGCTAACAGGAATTAAAAAAAAATAAAAACACCGACATTGGCCCATCCCACCTCTTAACAGCTGTACCACTGGCATGCCACTGTTCCACAGGTCTATTGGTCTAGACCTGTAGCCCACTCTTCCTAAGTCATTTCAAGGGGGGTTGGTACCCATAGCCTCTACTAACTCCCGGAAGATCTGTAATGGGTCCAGGCATTTGGCACATGAGCTAAGAGTACAGAGTGTTTTCCAAAGCTACAAACGTCAATTCCCAGACTGTTCTTCCTGACTGCGTGGGGAGAGATGGAGGAAGGAGAAGGGGAACATGATAACGATATTGCCTCAGGTACGTCCGTAGATAAGGGAAGTGCCGTGTCCAGCCCCTTGAAAGTCCCTTTTGAATCTCTCCTGAGCCTCACCATCGCTGCTCTCTCCCCAGCCTAATTTATCTACATACTTCACTTCGCCCTGACCTCAATGGGTTCTCACTTGGGAATTCATTTTTTGAGTCCGTGCTTGCTTTTATGAAAGCACTTTTAACTCATCTTTTTTCTAAGGGATTCATTTTTAGAAAATGAAAATTAGTAATAAAATGATTACTAATGAAACAATTGCTTCTCTGGGTGATAGAAATGAAATGCCCCAACAAATCCTACAGGATAATTGTTCCTTGGGTGATGTTTACCATCGTTACCTATCTTGAATTTCAGATGCTCCAGCTTTCACCCCCAAAACAGAGCAACACAATGAATCTGATTAAAAAGGAACCGTTTAGAGTTACAAATTGCCTTCATCTTAGGTTGATCAAAGCATTCTACTGATGGTAACTTGTTCTGATTCACTATAATTTTTGCCATTACTCATTGCTATCAAACTAAGTGCTTCAATCCTGATCATTTTGTTTTTTTAAAAAACTGAATGACAAATTGGGGTGTTGTGCAAAAGTTACTTAAGAATTTATTCTTTTCATACTTAGTTTCCAAGTTTATAATCCCTTTTGCCAGGATTCCCATTACAATTCTCTTGATGAGGTCAGAGCTCATGAAAACTTGTGCAAAGAAAATAATATTTAGTAAGGGAAGAAGAAGAGAAGAAAGAGGAGGTTACTATATTAAAATATGCTGTGAAAGCCTTAGATATGGATTCCAAGTCAGTCTCTTTAATAGAAAATGACTGACTTCCCTACACAGACCCTAAGATGTCTTCTCACACTAAAAGGCTAGAGTAGAGAAATTTTCTCCCAACTTAACCTTACATACTTTTTTACCTGCAGACTCACTTAATGCATGATTGCCTGCCTGCTGTCGGCCTGTCTCTCACAAATTATGTCATATTGACTGCAAAGAAAGGGCTCGTGACTTTCTGTGTGTTCAGTCTACCCCATAATGCTCTCAGGGCAGTGCCCCATTCTCCAGGAGCTTGACTAAGCAAACGTTGAACTGAAAAGTACAGACTAGAAAAATTACTTCTATCCAACACAAATAAAAATAAGCATTTAGAATTCAGTGCATTTATTCTGCCCCTTACAAAACCTAAACTGATTCCCTTTTCCTAAATAATAACCGCACTTTCATACCATGACTCGAATTCTTTATTAGAAATTGGCTGCCCGTTCAGCTACATTTGGGGATTCTGAGTGATAAGAAGGGAATTGGATTCTCCTTGTGGGCTGAAAGACAGCCATTAGAATGAGCATGGAGCTACAAAGAGCTTCATTTTGTTCTTCTGTCTGGGTTTCCTGACACAGCCTTGCCAGGTCTAGGAAATGCCTTGGCTTCCATCACACCTTGTTATTAAATGAGCCAAGGTCAAGAAATCCCCTTTGATACATTGATTACTGGAGCCCTAGAGAACTCTCTGTAGCTGGACTCTTTTGGATTGGTCCAATTCTCTAAGTCTCAAATTCCCTCAGTCTCAAAATGTTTAGGGACAGTAGCTATTAATATTGTTTTACTAATAATTTTCTATTGATACTGTATTTAAAATTTTGAAAATCTTTCCAAGGCATTATGTTAATTTGCCAGGGCTGCCACAACAAACTGACACAGACTGTGTGACTTGAACAGCACCAATTTATTTTTTCACAATTCTGGATGCTAGAAGGTGTTGGCATAGTTGGTTTCTTCTAAGTCCTCCTTGACTTGCAGATGATCTTCTTCCTCAGGTGTCATACAAGGTCTTCTGTTCATGTGTCTGTGTCCTAATCGCCTCTTCTTATAAGGACAACAGTCATATTGGATTAGGGCCCACCCATATGACCTCATTCTACCTTAATTACCATTTTAAAGATCCTATCTCCAAGTATAGTCACATTCTGAGGTACTGGAGGTTAGGACTTCAACATACGGATTCAGGGAGGAGGGGACACGATTCAGCTCATAACAGGCACGATTGTATTTAGAGGCTAGGAATCTAAAATTTTACAAAGAAAACTGTATTACCAAGCGCACTCAGCCTTTAGGCTAAAGTTAGACCCCCAGGACTCTGATTCCAAATGCCATGCTCTGTCCATTACAACCTGCCGCCATTCCAATAACTAACTTGTGTTTAACTGTTGAACATTTACATACAATACATTATCTCATTGATTCTCCTGAGGAAAAAAATCAAATATTACCCAAGGAACAACTGGCCATCTTTTATACATCTCTACTTTGAAAAACCTGGGGGCAGGAGAGGAGGTTCTTCCAGAATTCTTCAGCAGCTCTTTACCTATAACCTTTCCTCATTAGCCAGATCTTGACATTGGGGATGCAGTAAAGGGCCATTTGACCAAAGCTTGACTCTCAAAGTGTCCCAAATTTTGGCTGCAGCTCAGAAGCAAATTTTTCCAAAGGAGCAGGATAAGAGTTCATCCCCAGTGTTGATCCCAAGTGATCGCTGTCAAACCTCAGGTACGATCTAAATCCGAGAGTAGAAGGAGGGCTCTAAGGATGAGGAACCGAAAGAGAGGCAGGTGTTCCGGAGTCCCTTCAGAGTCAGCTCAAGATGAAAGAGTCTGTTCTTGCCATTCCAAAGTACCTAAGTGTCTCATATTTTGAATACCAATAGTACTATTTCCTGGAAGGTTGAAAAATGTAAGGAAAAGTATTTGAATGCTTATTAACAGTTTTTTCTAAAAACAAATAAAGCAAATTAAAAGTGTGTTGCTAGTGACTATGTGTTGGGTGCATTCAGAACTTTTTCTATGTTTGCCTACACGGAAGTCAGCAGACCTTAATTCAAGTACCGGGACTAGAGTTAGTGAGGAAATCAGTAAATCCCTCTGGACCTCAATCCCCTCACCTGTAAAACACAGGCTGGACTACATGTTCTTTAAGCTTCTTATAACTCTAACTTTATATGACTTTATATACACAAATTCAACTTTTGTCTTTTTTTTCAGCTTTGTCTTCACCAATTCCTCAAAGATGTAGTTGGTGCAAAATGCAAAAGCAAAAATGTCTTTCCCTAGTCCTGACTAAGTCAGTATTGTCCTCCCACTTCACCTGAATCTCCCATGTCCCTCACTGGGGTGACAGGGACCGACCCAGCCATGTGGAAGAAGGACTGAGATCCTTCAGGAACAAGGGCTGAGACGGTGTGTGCTCACATGAAGTGCTCAGAGAAAAGGTGGCTGAACCAGAAACCGTGCCGGGATCTGATACCCAGTTTAGGAAGAACACAAAGCCAGGAAGAGCCAGGAGCAGAACTTCCAGGTTTGGATCCACAAATTTATAACTAGGAAAATGCAAACAAGCCAAAGGAGGTTGGGATCAAAAGGCATGGGGCAGAAGAGGTGCAGCATGGAGGCCTCTGCCCAGCTGATGGAGAGCGTGTGGCACACGAGGTGCACACCACTGCTGTCTTTGCTTTTACCTGGCCGCCTGTGGCAGATTGTGCTTTCCAAAGGTGGCTACAGGGGTATCTCCTGTCCATAAACTTTTCGAGAAATGTGATGCTCCCCCAACAAGACATGGATTCTACTTCCTCTTCCCATGAATCTAGGCAGTTGATGACTTACTGATAACCAGTAGAGCATGGTAGAAATGACACTGAGTGATTTCTGAGACTAAGACATAAACACTGACTCACCTTGCTCACTGGAGCACTGGCATTAGCCTGAGCCACCATGTAAACTGTCCAGCTACCGTGTAACTGCTGTGTGGTGCAGAAGCCCAAACTAGCCCATGTGAAAAGACTGCATGGAGACGCACTGGAAGTGCATCGTGAAGAGAGATACCCAGACCTTCTCACTGTTACTGCTCCAACTACCTCTGGCTGCAATCACATGAGAGATCCCAAGCCAGCAACACCCAGCTGTGTCCTTCCTGAATTCCCAACTCCCAAAAGTTATAACAGATAATAAAACGATTGTCGTTTAAGTCACTCAGTTTTGGCGTGATTTATTACACAACAACAGATAATCCGTAACACCATCCTTTATTCCCCACCTTCCTTCCCCAATTCTGCTTCCAGTCTGAGTTAGATCTACAAATTCCATCCTTTCCCTTCAATGTAAACATTATACTATAAACTGAGGCATCCGGAGAAGCTGATCAAAACGTCTTGGTGTCATTTTCTACTCTCTTCATCAAGAAATAAATAGGCCTAGTATGATCCTTTTTTCCTCCTGTTTATATGCAAATATTTTTAAGAACTAAACTGTCCCAGTTGTTTACAATTGCATCCATATTATCCCAAACAAATTCTGAATTCAAAACATGTAATAAAATCAGTGCTTTATTGGTCTCAAATTTCTCTCCTCCCAGACTCCACTGAACCAACCATATTTTATTGAGTTTGTCGTTTGGTGGATGAAACGGTTGTCTTGTTTTTGTTTTTTGCGTCATTCTTATCTTGGCTATTAAACAGAAATATTTGCCAATTTGATAATTGACATCTGAAGGCACTTCCTTAATTAAGAAAATAAAATGATGATGGCTCATCAGTCTAGGCAAAATGCAGAGGAAAAAGGATCAAATTTTGTAACGTCATAGTCCCTGTAGATAGCTGAGCTTGGACGTGTTTTTTCAAACCTCTGAATACAGTTGGATGCTCTTAAAAGCTAATTTTAAGATGGAGAAATTCTTGCTTATCCTACTTGCTCTTAGGAAAGTGACTGCCCGTGTTCAGTAAGAAGAGAGTAAGTGGTAGTGGGTTTACAGTGTGACTCTTCTCTGACATTCCCGACACATTTTTGTTAAAATCAACTGAAATCATAGGAAGGAAAAAATCTCATGCCTTTTAAACCCATCTGCATTAGTTCTTTTTAACTGAGGGAAGTACAATTATTTAATGTAGCATTTTCAGCATCAAAAAATCTCCACCCTCAAAAACGTTCATTTACCCTTGAAATTGTTTTTGCTATCACCGCATGATAAATTCTGAAGACAGCCTTGAATATATTGTTGAATCAGTGTTGATTTAAACATAGATCGACCTCCCACATAGCCACCAACTCTGGGTTGTTGCTAGAGCGGAAAGAAGCTCGAAGGAAATGATCAAAATTCCCCAAAAAGGACTAATCCTCCCTCTGCCCAAATTGCCCTGATATGGAAAAAAACTCAGTCCCTCCTCCACAGAATGGGAAGTAATTTGGTCTACAATGACACAGAAAAGGTACTGCTAAGGGAACATTTTCTAATTTTTAGAATTCTTTTTATTTCTATCAAAAGCATCTTTCCACAATAAGGAAAAGGCCAAAGCTATGCCTCACTCGGCTCAGGATCTTTCTCCGTTGGCCTCAGCATTTGGGGCTGGAGATACTATTTGTGGAATGAGGCTGAGGAAATGAGCCAAAATGAATTTTAGGCTTGCCAGAGCTTACAATCTTAATGCAAATTCAACAATTAGCAATGCCTCAGCTGTGAATGCTGGAAAAAATTCCACACATCAGATGGTGAGAGAGGCTGGTTGGGAAAATCACTTCCATTTTACTGTTGTCATCCTGTCATCTCCTAACTCAACTCATAACCTTGAAGGCAGATGTGAACCCTATGGGTTATAAACATACCAACATGGCTCCAGAAAGGTAACCTCCTTATGAATCCAAACTAGAACTATAGATTTGTAAAAAGCCTGAGTAAGGAAAGAATTTTAAAGTATGATATAAGAAACAGACTGTATCATCATCTTCAAAAGCTGCCTAGGTTAATGGATATCATTGAATGCCAAGAGGATTCAACTAAATTAAGATACTTACAAGAATAAACAACTCTAAGTTTCCTTGTCAACTTGAACAATATAGCAAGTATTATTCTGCAGTAAGGCATTTGTTTGTTTATTTCTTTGTTTGTTTTTTGAGATGTTTGAAGCAGGAAGAAAACACACACACATTGCACACCTTGGGGTCCTTTAGCCTCCAAGAACGTTGGGATTTCCTTGCCTTCATTTTCCCACCTTAGTCTTTTTCTAAAGAGAAGGAAAAATTGTAGCATGTGAATATTTTCACCAATCCTATTGGAAAGAATACACTGATATGGCAAGTTGAGGGAAAAAACCTGAAATTCCCACGCTAAACACAATTATTTATTCCTTGTGAGGTTTTCCCCAAAAACCTTTTCTTCCTGTTTCCATTGTCAATCGTTATAGATGATGCAAACTTTGTGATCATCCCCAAAGCTAAGAAGCACATTCTATTGCAACCTCTTAATCAATTACACATCACAACCAGTCTGGGAATAAATCTTGCTGTTTCTCTCAAACACTCCTCTTGATGACTTTTCCTCACTCTCTTCCATCAAAATACCCCCAGTTCCTATTAACCTCCGTTCTGCTGAATGCAAATCAAAGATCAGTACTTTTTAATAAAAATATCCACAGTTTTTCTCCATCAAACATCTGTTCAGCATATATCTTGGTTTGGATTCTCCCCAAAGCAGAGCCTGAGAAAAAATTCAGGCACAAATTAGTTTATTTGGGAAGTGATCCCAGGCAGCAGAGTGTAGCCCTAGGGAAGCAAGACAGGAAAGGAAGACAGCAAATGAAGAGTGTTTAAGAGCGGGTTACCACTGTGAGCAGCTGTGCCTCAATCCACCGGGGGTCCTTCTGAAATACTGCATTTCACACTCCAGAACTGTCCCACCCAGGACATTTATCCACCTACTCCTCTCCCTCATTGTTTGAGGCTAACTTCCAAGACTTAATTCCCCAGAGATTCTGGCCTGCATGGGGCACAGGCAGGGTACACTCCAGGGCTGGAGAACATCCCCTGGCAGAAAGACCCAGATGCTTGAGGGAGAAAGCCCTCAGTGTGGCTGGGAACTGCCCTCCAGAGCTACAGGTGACCTTTGGAGAGGGCTGAGGGGTGGAGCTAGGGCTCCAACAGTGGAGCTTGCTGCAGCCCATGCCTGGATTCCCCAAATGCTCAGCACTGCACACAGTAGGTAGCTGTGTTTATTGAATGAATATTCAAATATTCTCTCCCTTTTATGCTCTAACCAAATTATGATCCCTCTCTGTATCTTTTCCCAGATACTACCTTTAACCCAATCATTCATTTACACATCTTTTAATCTGTACAAAAATCTTCCCGTCTCCATCCTGCAAAAACTTGTTTTGAACCTAATTATCTCAGAGCTCCTCTCTCTCTCTGCACCGTCAAGGCAATTTACTTCAAATGATCAAAGAGCTCCAGCTTATGGCCTCACTTTTGAGTCTTGGAAAAAGAAATTAGGGTATCTTTCTCAACCATAGGGCTGTATCAAGGGAGTTTTTCAGAAGTTTAAAAAAACTTTATTTCAGATTCACATTATTATTTTCTACATATTCTATTTATGTAAGTAACAACGAGACATTCGTTTATCTATTAGCCTCTTATTCAATCATCAAATACAAGGGCAAGAAATTTCATCACAGTAAATTCTGTTGGTTTTATGGTTAAATCACAATTGCCACTTTGTGAAAGAGCATATAGTAAAGTCCATACAGAACTAGAAAAGAAAATCAAATCCATACTCCCTCCAAAAATCAAATATTTTCCTCTCTGGAAACTCATTTTGTCTTCCATATTAGACATTGCCTATTGACTTTTTCCCACCACACGTCCTCTTCTATAACCCAGGATGGTATATTAACCCCAGCTTTTATAGACTGTACCACTGCATCAGTCTTCAGAAGATTTTTCCACATGACAGTGGCTTTTTCAATGTAACTATTCTATCTAAGAGTTTTGAGGTGTAAACATGTGTATTCCGGATTCAGAGAATCATTTCTCAGCCTCTGGCATGGCCAGAGTACTACATTTTCTTAAAGGTTGGAGAAACAGCCTTAGGGCTATTGATGGGAGTGTACTGTAGTGACTCCCGTCTGACTCATATTCATAACGAACCTGCTTTTGGATTGCCGGCGGTAAAAGGAATAAACCTTAAGTAGGTCTCAGAGAAGCTGCACTAATGTGTGTGACAGGACTCCATCTCATGTAAAGGTTTAATGAGAACCTCACACAGTATAACGTGTGCCTGGCCTCTGTTACAGCAGAGAGCTCAGGAAAAGCAGAGGAATACTTAAGTGAGGAACGTATATCCAGGCGTCTTTTAACTGACCAGGATGACCCTAATAGAAAATGAGGGGAAAGAGGAAGAATAACAAACAACGAGTAGTCCAGCAAATATCAATCTATTATATACTTTCTGGTTATTGTAATAACCTCCAAATGTTCCCCCAAAGGAAAGCACACCACGGATAATTTATGTGCCTATTGAAAGTAATCTTCCAAGCATGAATGGCTGAGGGATTATAATTTCTTTCCCCTGCGATCATCATAGGTCTCCCAGAGGTCATACAAATAACCAGCATCCTTTCATCCTAAACACGACTATGCCAAGGTTGAGATACAGGCCTATTAAAATCCAGTTTAAAAAAGAATTTTGCTTTGCCAATGATCTCATTTATTAATTGCCAACTGCCTTTTAAAACCTTTGGTGGAAGACAAAGAGACCTTCGAATCCTTTCTCTGAGAATTAAAGCTTTCATTTAAAGATTCCAGATGGGCCGTATTTTAAGTATTAGAGTTCAAATACTTTAACCACCAACAGATGAAAGGAATTTTACCCAGTTTTGTTCTACAATTGCCACCCAGTGGTTCTTCGATCCTGGCCCAATTGAGCATCAATTTAAATTAGATTTACTCATGGGACACTTGACAATGACAATCAGCACAAGATATTAGGGAGTTTAGGAAATAGGTCTATTAAATGACAATTGAAGCTGTCCGCCTTCCAGAGCTGATTGCCTGGGTATTGATGCCTGGTAGACAGTCTATTTGACTGCAGTAAACAAAGGTCTGCTTGAACACACAGCTGGGACCTGAAGCCGGTTGTCAGAGCCCTGGTGACAGCACGTGGTTCACTCTCACATTAAGGTGGCTTCAGCTGTTTCTCTGAATAAGTGACTTCGAAATCGCATCCTATGCAACCATTTACGTCCTCCTGAACGTCCTAACTTTCACCAAAATAGAATGTAGCTGGCCCCTTTCAGAAGAGTCAGCAGGGAGGCCCTGGGTAGTGACTGGCTTTTCTTTTTTGTGTGAATTCTCATGGAAATTCTTTAAGACTATGTGTTCCCAATCTGGCACATAGTAAATAGTGCTTTTCACGTAGAACTTGCCTGAAATTGGCAATCAAAAGTCTTAGATTATCTATACCCTTTGATACAGTGCTTTTACTTCTGAGGATTTATCCTGAAGAAACAATCAGATATTTGCACAAAGATTTATGAACATGCATGTTTGCTGCAGCAGGAGATGTGGACAAAAGGTCCAGCAGCCTTGTCTCAGTTGCTCCTCCTGCCTCCTTCTCCTTAACCCTCCCGAAGGCCAGACCACCTTTCTCTACCTCGAAAACCTCTTCAGTGCCACTTCCTCCCAAGCATTTACCTGGAGAGCTGTGTCCTCCATAGGCCAAAAGTTTCCAGGACCTGGGCCTTTCTCCATCAAAACCGACCTGCAGGTCCCCCTGCCCTTTGGTTTATACTGTCTACATTTGCCAGGAAAGAAAATCGATACATTTCTCATAGTGAGGTGTTAATGAATTAGTGTAACCCTCTACTAGGTAGTATTTTACATTTTAAAATGCGACCCTCCTAAAGACAATGCTTTCAACCAAAAATAGGATTAGAATGGGAATTTTAGGCTCCACATAAACCCAGTAGTTGGAACTTCTATGGTTTAAAATCCTTCTTTTAAATGTATTTTCAGCACGTGTACATGTGTGTTATGTATTTTGGTTTATTCATTATAAAAAGATACTCATGCTTATTATAGACAAAGTGGGAAAAAAGTAAAAGTGAAAGGAAGACAAAATTCGTCCATATTCCCACTAAGCAGAAATGAAACATTCTGTTGTGTTTCTTTCCAGTCATAGTAATATGCACAAATTTGCTTATTTTCTGGAATCATGATTACAGTGTGTTTACAATTTTGCATTCTTTCTTCAGTATGCATGTTTATTGAAAAATGTCAGAATGGTTCTACCGCAAAAAGGCGTTCAGTGGGGCCACACTCGATCGTACTTCATCCTTTACTTCACTCACCACTTTTCCTGTCAAGGATACTTTCAAAGCTTGTCTTGTCTTTCTGGGCTTCTTATCCACTACAATCTCTAGATTAAACTGGAAGCCTTCACCATACTAGCTGGTAAGTAAACTTCCCACGATAAACGGGTCCAAATCCAGTTCTAGAACAGGGAAAGGACTGGTGTGTTAAAATAACGTGGATACAGCTGATGCAGAACAGTAGCAGGAAGTCAAGGTCAGGGCCTGCAGCAGCTAAGAGGCTCCACAGGGACAGCTCCCCTCCTGTTACTGTTGAGGGGACTGGGCTGCTGCCCTCGAAAGACCCAGCTCTGCTCCCCAGTTGCTCCAGGCATCTTTGGAAGCACCTATGCTAACATGGTAACACGGCCCCTATGGAGCCAGAGAAGCTGTGTTCTCACACGGCCCTGGGGAAAGCTCATTCCTACCACCAAAAAATACCTTTCCTCCAAGCCCTCACTCCTCTCTTCTCTCAAGGACTTCAGCTCTGCTTAGCCACACCCACTTCCTTGGCTCCCAGACAAAGGTGTTAGTAGGGGATGAGTACGGCTGTTTATGACTTGGAGAGCAGATTCCTGTTTCCACTTGAGCTATTTGTTTTCTAGTGCTGCCACTGACCATGTGACAAATGCTAGCATTCACCCTGTATAATCCTACTTGGAACTGACAACCATTTTTACAGCAGCTTCAGATTAAATAGGAAAAGTACAGCCAAATGTTTCTTGAGAAAACAAGGTGAGGACGTCTAACATTTTTAGAGTCAGACCAATTAGTCATACTTCTTGAATAATGTTCAAAGAGGACGTTAAAAGGAGAAAGGGGTGGGGAGAGTTATGCAGACCACAGTTAATTTGAGGATTTTATTTGTAAATAGTATGTCATTTTGCTAATGGAGTTGTATTACATCTAACTTTTCCATAAATGTTAGTTCGTATTAAATCAAAACATGTTATGGAGTGTTTTGCTCTTTTTGACCAAGCAAGACTGCCCTGCCTATGATAAACACTTAGGAGGAATATCAGATTTCCAGTAACTAACAATATGATTACACACCTGGAGACTCGGGAGGAACTGAATTCACAGTGTCTGATGATTGGCATGCTTGCTGTCTTTTCCATGGGATACTAAGCACACAGCATGGTGAAATAAGACTAGGAAGAAAGGGCTCCTTTTCCCCACCCAGCCACTGCTAACTTGTTTAGCGGCAAATAGGGCACCCTGAGCTACCTTGTGAAGCAGAACCTCCTTCTCAAAGGGGGTGCAGGGAGGTGGGGGAAATGGGGTTCACAGGAAGTCAGAGCATTTTTCTGAAGCCTTGACGGTGATGTCTACGTGAGTCATTGAACTGGCCCTCATTATGCTTATTGATCTCCAGTCCGGGTCTATTCAGGCTTCTGATAAAAACAAATGAAGGAAGTGACCAAATCAGAACAAAAAGGCAGAGGGAACCGAAATGGCCAAGAATATGCATTATTATCCCCATAAATGATCTGACAGATATGTAGCTCGGCAGAGTAAACTGAGTGGTATATTTCTTTCTCTATTTTTTGTTTATGTACCCAGAAGAAATCCAGGAAATGGTAAAGAATGTCCATTTTTAAAGTAAATTATTATTATTGCATTTTTTATGGATATCCTGAATTACTATTTTTTTGCTGTTTCTGTAATTTTTTTCTCCCTGAAGAATTCATTGTTAGAGATGTTACTGTATATCTATCTGAAAAAAGTATTACTTCTGCACTTTCATTATTCATCGTTTTATAGGATGAATTGACCTCTTCAGTTGTTCTAAAAATGATGCACTTATATATTTTGGCACAATAAAAAAAATCTTTAAATGATGATTCTTAATTTTTTTGGCATATCTTTAAAATAATACTACATGGTCCCACTAACACTTTTTTTTTATTAAGACTTTATTTTTTTTGGAGCAATTTTAGGTTCACGACAAAATTGTGAAGAATTGAGAAGGTACAGAGATTTCCCATATACTCCCTGCTCCCACACATGCCCAGTCTCCCCCATTATCAACCTCCCCCACCAGATTGGTATATTTGTTATAGTTGATGAACCTACATTAACATCATAGTCACTGCAAGTCCATAATTTATATTATGTTATATTCTTGATGTCGTACTTTCTGGGGGTTTAGACAAATGTATAATGACCTGCATTCATCATTATGGTATCATTCAGACTATTTTCACTGACATAAAAATCCTCCATGCCCTGCCTATTCATCCCTCGCTACTCCTCAACTCCTGGGAACCACTGATGTTTTTATTGTCTCCATAGTTTTGCCTTTTCCAGAATGTCATATAGTTTAATCGTACAGTATGCAGCCTCTTCAGATTGGCCTTTTTCACTTAGAAATGTGCATTAAGTTCCTCCCCATCTTTTCATGACTTGATAACTCATTTCTTTTTAGTGCTGAATAATATTCCATTGTTGGATGTACCATAGTTTATTTATCTATTCACCTCCTGAAGGACATCTTGGTTGCTTTCAAGTTTTGGCAGCTATAAATAAAGCTGCTATAAACATCCATGTGCAGGTTTTTGTGTGGACATAAGTTGTCAACTCCTTTGGGTAAATACCAAGAATCGGTATGAATACAGCAACTGCTGAATCATATGGTAGGAGTACATTTATTTTTGTAAGAAACTGTCAGACTGTCTTCAAAGTGGCTGCACCATTTTGCATTCCCACCAGCAATGAATGAGAGTTCCTGTTGCTCCATATTCTCTTCAACACTTGGTGTTGTCAGTGTTCTGGATTTAGGCCATTCTAGTAGATGTGTAGTGGTATCTCATTTTTATTTAATTTGCATCTCCCTGATGACATATGGCGTGGAGCATCTTTATCCATCCTTATTTGTCATCTGCATATTTTCCTTGATGAGGTATCTAAGTTCTTTGGTCTATTTTTTAATTGGGTTGTCTGTTTTTTTATTGTTGAGTTTTAAGTGTTTTTTGTATATTTTGGATAACAATCCTTTATCAGATGTGTCTTTTGCAAATATTTTCTCTAAGTCTGTGGCTTGTCTTCTCATTCTCTTGACACTGTATTTCACATAGCAGAAGTTTTTAATTCTAACGAAGTCCAGCATATCAATTATTTCTTTCATGGACTGTTTCTTTGCTGTTGTATCTAATAAGTCACTCCCATAGTCAGAATCACGTAGGTTTTCTCCTATGTTATTTTCTAGGAGTTTCATAGTTTTGCATTTTACATTTAGGATTGTGGTCCATTTTGAGCTAATTTTTGTGCAGAGTGTAATGTCTATGTCTAGATTTGTTTTTTTCACCTGTTGTGGTCCAGTTGTTCCAGCACCATTTGCTGAAAAGACTTTTCTCCTTTGTCAGAGATCACTTGACTAATTTATGTGACTTCAATTATGGTCTCTCAATTCTGTCCCATTGATCTATTTGTAAATTCTTTCTCCAGTACCACACTGTCTTCATTACTATTACTTTATAGTAGATCTTGAAGTCAAGTAGTGTCAGTCCTCCATCTTTATTCCTCTCCTTCAATTTACATTGGCTGTTCTGATTATTTTGCCTCTACATATAAACTTTAGAATTAGTTTGTCAAGATTCACAAAATAACTCTCTGAGATTTTAATTGGGATTACATTGAATCTATACATCAAATTGAGAAGAACTGATGTCTTGACAATAGTGAGTGTTCCCATGCAGGAACATGGAATGTCTCTCCATTTATTTCATTCTTCTTTGATTTCATGCATTCACTAACATCTTTTAGGTTCAAAAATCCAAAGATACAAATAAAGATGATGAGAAACTGTATGCTTGTGTAATCTTCAAGTATCTCTCCATAACATACTTTTTAATTTCAAAGCTGAAAATAGTCCCTTTACAGTGGCAGACACTACCTTAACCAAGAGATCAAAGTTAACATCTCCAGTAGTGAGACATATCAACATCCTGTACTCCCTGATGTGATACACCGAGAAGGACACAATATCACTATGGTGGTATTCTTGCCAAAAATGCATAATCTGAATTTGATACAAAGATATAAGGTCATGATATATAATGTATAAAGGATATATGATATATAAGGATATAAAGGTTGTGATAGATAAAGAAAGACCGAGAAATTGTCCCAGATTGGAGGAAACGAAGAAGTCAGGACAACTAAATGCAGTATATAATCCTGGATTGGATCCTAGATCAGAAAAAGGATATTAGTGGAACAATTGGAAAACTTTTAATATGGCCTGTAGATTAGTTGATAGTATCTTATGTTAACTTCCTGGTTTTGATCATTATGCTAAGATTACGGAAGATGTTAACATTTGGGGAAGCTAGGTGAGGGTATATTGGAATTCTTTGTATTATTTTGCTACCTTTTTTAAGTCTGGAATTATTTCAAATGAACAGTTAAAATTTTTTAAATAAAAAAATCTAAAGATCTAGATATTGGATTTCAGTGCATATCTGTGAGCATTCAACGCATTTCTGAACAAAAGGAAGTAAAGATTGCAAAATTGCTTGTATTTACTTTAGATCAGTAGTTAATTTGAGCATTTTGGCATTTTAATTAAAGAGAGAGCAAGATACACAGAGGCAGAAAGACAGACAGTGAAAGATATCCTAAGTTGGTATGTCTGCACTGACAAAGCATTTCAAAGAGAACAAGGGCTTCGTCTTGAAGCCACAGCAAGGAGGCCATTGCTGTCTCTGTCACGGTCACATCTCTACTACCAGAATCAAAGGCAAGCTTTTCTCTGATTGGTTGGGTCAGGCCGCTAATGAGGCGAAGGTCATGGATTGGATCTGCTCTCAGGGCCCATGAGTGTCACTCTGTCTCTTGGCGTTTCACTGATCACAAGGAAGCCAGGTGTGCAAGCTTGGCCGCACCTGTGCGAGGCCAGCTCTACTGCAGAGAAATAATTAAAACACACGCCCTCTCTAAGGTCACTGTTAAACATAATGGGCACACTTGAATAGAATCCCTGCCACCTAAATATGCTTCTAAAAATAACTGCACCAGAAAAGGGATCCATTGTTAGACTCACTTCCCCTGTCGAACCTATAATTAGGAGACTGGGAAGGGTGACACTGGTTGGCTTCCAAGGTGGTCCACAGACACACAGAAATTCTTGAGAGCCATGTTCCCTATTTAGCAGAAGGACGTGATGCTTTGAAGCCATGTTCTCTGATTTAATATCGCTTAGCAGACACCGAAGTACATAAAGAATGAGGCTGCTCATCTTGCTCCTGACAGTTAGACATCCTTCGGCTTTCATGTTCCAAAAATTACTGAGAAGGGGCTTCTTTCAACAAGATTTTTCCCCTGAGTCTCATGTGTTTACTAGGAGAGCTTTGCTGATGCACTAGGATTCCAGGCGTGGAGGGGAAAACAAGCCGGAAAATTCTCAGTTGCAAATATCAATATGTTTTAGAGCCAACAGTGGCTAAGGAATTAGAATAGGTTTAAATGTATGATCATTTTGGAATCATAAATAAACAGAGCAATTCAAAAGTAAATTTACTTATGTGGTAAAGTAAAAGAAACAAAGTTAGTGAGCTTCACTTGCGTCCACCTGCAGTTAGAAGAATTAAATCTATACTACGTGAAAAGTTACCCCTTGAGGATCTTTGAATGTGAGGATTTGTAAATATAAAATGGCAGGGTGACAGGGAAGTGCCTCTGAGTGACAATGCTACCTCATCCCTCCGCTTTCTCCACTGAGCTGTGGATTTTCAGGTCCTACCAGCACATACTCGAGAAGGTGAAGTTTGGAAACAAGCAAACAAACAAAAATATTTTTTACGTCCCTCTTGCTTCTCCTGATATCCATGTGCTCAGTGGATCTCAGGAAACGAGCTGTTTCACCAGGTTAAGACTTGTTGGAAGCTCCTCATGGTCACAGAAATAAAATTAAAACTAGAAGCGTAGTCTCCATCTAAAACTTGTGAAACCACAGTCTACCTGTGCTGAATAAAGCCGACGAAAGCTACAGAAATCAATGTTAGAAAAACCAACAATTGCGGAATAGAACGGAAGTAAAATCCCTCAAGACGCCAGAACCACTGGGTTGTAAATATTCTTAAACCCAGGCTTATCAGACAAAGATGCCAGCCCATATTATACTAAAATGGTTGTGTCATTTTTAGATGAGGCAATTCACATTTGGCCACTCTATCCTGATCTACGTTTCCCCATGGGCAGACTGAATAGACATCTCTGTGTTCCTTCTTATAGACTTTTACTGTCCAAAGAATAGACTAATTTTACCTTTCTATCACCTAGTTCCTTTAACAGCTATACCAAACTTAAGAAACAAACAGTCTGAATTATATTCCTCTCTGGAAATAGTTATAAAAGTTTATCTCACTACATATATACAATTTGTAAGGAAAGATGGAAGAAAAAATTACGTATAACAAATTGGTGCAGGAAATAAGATGCAACACTGCTGTCTCTGAGAAAAGCATAGAATACATTAAAGAAAAAATTATTCATGGCACTTGTTAAACAATGGCAAGGCAGACTTTACTCAGGACCATTGCAATAGGTGTAGGGATCACAGCAATGGGATTTTGCAGTAGGAGAGAGTGAGCAGGCTCACGTCAGAACACGACAAGGAAAAGCAGGGATTTTGCAGCCAAGGAGCAGGGTGGGGGTGTCAGTGGATGGAAAAATTACTAAGAGGGTAGGATAATTCTTGATAAACTGACCTAACACAATTCCTGCTAAATCAGTTGATCAGATATTACCCGGGGGATGGTGGGCATGAGGAACCGAGCAGATATCAAGGGTGATCAGATATTGAGCAGGGGGGATTCTGGCTAAACCAACTTAACAGGATTCTTGCTAAAACTGGGCGATGCAAAGACAAACATAGAAACCCAAAATTTGAGGCCTGGTTGGGAAAAAGATTCAGAGGAGCCTGACTACAGTTTGGTCAAGAAGAGACTCTGTCAAATATAACGGGAAGTTGCCTCCTGGAGAGGATCTCTTCTCACTGCAGGCTGAGCCCATGAGGGCACATGGGGAATTATATCTATTGTTTGAAAGACACAGAGAAAAGCAGTGAGGACTCCCATTCAGGGCCTAAACGAACCCCTCCAAAAAACTCACTTGACCCCTTTTTTGCCCATCCCTGTATTTGGAAATCATGAAGAATTTCTTGGCACAGTTTATTCAGCACATACGCACACATTCTCTCATTTAAAGTAAAGAGTATGATTATCCTTTTATGGATGAGAAAATTGAGACTCAGATGCCTAGGCGACTATAGAGACACAGCTGGGGTCTGCAGAACAGTTCAGCCATTCCTTGGTCTCCCAGACAAGAGTTCACTTCCCATCAGCATCCTCATAAGCACAGGTGTGATTGTCTGCCTAATATTTTCACCGTTGTTGTGTGCTGGCACCTTAGATCACCTCTTTGCTTTTCTCAAAATCCACAAAATGCATGTTTGTCCAAAGATCTCCTACCAATCACACTAAAATACCACCAAAAACTGAAGCAAACATCATTGCCTCCTAAATCATCTCTTAATAATATAATGGTCTTGTTGGAAATAGAAGTGATTTTGCAACCATATTTTTAACCATAGGGACCACCCAGCTGAGAGCTCACGTACAGACACATGTACACATATTACATATGAGCTTTGAGAAAACTGGTGAAGCATCAGGACTATAAAATCAATTTTTAGTCTGAGTGGGCAAACTCCACAATGTTCAAACACTCAGGGAGTCACCTCAGCACAAACACTATCAGGCGTCTCCATGCAAAAATTTCTCAAAGAGGCAGCGCCTCCTTCCTCCTGGAGTGGCTCCTAGACTGGCAGCTATTTTCATAACTGCAGATTACAGACCCTTCCCCCCTCTCCCAGAATACACACAGCCAGACCCGCAGGGTCAGATTCCCAGCACCAGCTCCTGAGAATCTCCAGTATTATAAAGCTCCCTTGGGTGATTGTTTTTCCCCCATTGTCTTCTCCCCAAAGCCCCCCAGTACATAGTTGTATATTCTAGTTGTAGGTCCTTCTGGTTGTGCTATATGGGACACCATCTCAGCATGCCCTGATGAGCGGGGCCACATCCCCTTCCAGGATCCTAACCAGCGAAACCCTGGGCCACTGAGCCAGAACGTGCAAACCTAACCATTCGGCCACAGGGCTGGCCCCGTGGGGTGTTTTCTGATGATTATCTTCAGGGAAGGATTTCCCCCACCATAAGACAGCACCACAGAGGAGAAATGCTCTGCCCCTCACCACATCCACCTCCTGCTCTTCATGCTCAGCAGGCCCAGGTCACTATGAGACAAGGAGATGCTAAAGGGACCAACAAAACCCATTAGAATCGCATAAAGACTACTTCAGAATGAAAACACTGAACAAACAGCAGCTGAGCAAGAAACCTCCTCTAAACTTCCCTTGTCTCAGAGCTTTCTGGGAATTCAGCCTCCAATAAGGGAGAAGACTGACCCTTAACACCTAGAGAATGTGAGAATTCTGCTGCCATAAATCTTCCTCCGAGGGAGCTTCCAGCCAGGAAGGAGGCTGACCATTAACACCAGCACCTAGATCAGCAATGGTGTAAACAAGCCTTATCGCAACCTCCCGCACTCTCCCGCTGAGGCCCTAACCAACCCCCTTATTATGCTGATATACAAACCTTTGCCCGTAGCTGTTTAGAGAGCTACTCCTTATAGGATGCTGCAGCAGGCGTGTGGAATAAAGTCCTCTCCTGTTAATCTGTCTTGTCAATTAATTTGCTGGCCCTGACCACTACCACTCAGACCTAAGTTGGTAGAGGACAAGTTTGCCTCCCAGACCTCCAACATCAGCAAGCCGCTGAACCAACCCTGCTCAGCTCCAAGATTCCTGTTACAAGAGAAAAAGTAAACCTGACATTTGTTTAAGTCACTATTGGTTGCATTTTCTGCAAGCTAAAGCAGAAAGGAGAGCTAATTAATTCACCCTGCTCACTCTTTTGAGCCAGAACACAAGACAACTGGCCCCCCCTTCTCTTCTCCAGGGGGTCTGGTGGGAATGGTTTCCTGAAAAGGAGCACCACGTTGACAGCATGACCTGGCTGGGAGGAGGAACCACAGGACCCCAAACATAATAGGAAAAGTCATAGTTCCATCCTGGACCCTAGAAGAGGCATAAAAGAAAGTGTAGCGACATCTGATCACATCAATGTCTCAACTCCTACATATCACACCTCAGAAACTAATGCAAAACAGCTTCTCACACTGTTTCTTTGAACAACCCATGGCAACTCTGGATTAATCTGGTAAAACAAACAGATTTTTAAATATACTGCAATGGTTTTCAAAAACTTCTTCATCTAATTGTTCCCATTATGCAAGAAAATGTTCAGATATGGGAGGAAAAAAGCAACTACGTGTTTTCATAATTAAGTGACAGTCTCTTCCCTAAAGTCCTCAGTGTGTCAGGTGTATTTCAGAGCTAGGAGATGGTAAAGGGGAGACGGAAAAATTAGAGGGGGTCCTCGGACTGAAGATATGTTTCTTCCAGAGTCAGCAGGAGAGGAGGAGGCAAAGCTGGGAGTGAGCTGAGTTCTCAGTAAGAGGGCTGAAAGAGGCAGGATGAAAGGATGAGAAATAGTGAGCACCACACCCAGACTTGTATCCAAGTGGGAAGGGTTCGTGAACTTTGAGAAATTAAATGAGAACTTGAACTACAAAGCCCAAACTTTCAAATTAACCTGGCAGTTGGCAAGACTCTAAAAGAATATTTTCACATTTTAAAAGCTATGTGGACACTACTTAAATCTCAATATCTTCATCCTCAAAATAAAAGTATAGGAATAAGTGGGTTCTGATGTTCTCTCAGCTCTGGGATCTTATACTTCTATAATTTGTCTTCACAAGAGGATTCTAGCTATAGCTTTTCAAGTTAAGTCTGTATCTCTTCCTCCAGCCCATGAGCTTGAAAAAGAAATCCTCCTGTTATCCCCCAATAGAATCACTAATGCATTTACTTCTAGCCCAATAATTGAGCTCATTAACCAACAGGTTCATTCTGTAACTTTGGTCAAGCACCACTGTGTATCAGGCACTGTGGTTGTATTCAGAATACAAAAAGAGATAAAATGCAGTGTTTGCATTCTGGTTATCCAGTTTAGCCCAAGATGGCAATTCTTCCAAAATCCATTCCAAATATTGTTGAATAAATAAATGAATAATTTTCATAACTCTGTAATAATTATTCGCAGGGGAAGATCCTCTCCTCTTGTCCACACCCTCTCAGGATGGTAGCATAAGAGGGAATGTTCTTCCTATTTCTCCATGTGGGTGTTTGTGGCCCGGTACCCAATAGCCCACAGTGAGGGTGTGGACCAATGTTTGATGAACTTCAGAGCAGGGCCTCTCTACCCATTCCAAAAGCTTTCTTGCCCAAATAGGACTAAACAATTGTAAAGGTTTAGGTAGTTCTTTGTTGAAGGGTTCAGGAAAATTCTCCAAAATCTGACAGAGTCAGGGGTGATGGTGATGAATGGAATCAGTTACTATGTCACTGGCTACATCACTCGAACTCTCAAAAGGAAGAGGGCCCTGTGCTTAGTCCTTTTGAAGCTGCCCCACATGGATGGTTCATCTTCTGTTCTGACTCCATTTCTTCCTCCTCCCCTTGCCGTTGAAGTCTCATCCCTAGCTAGTGACCCAGCCTCACAGCCTCACAGCCTCACTCCCTATCCCAGGATATCCCATACCCCCTGACAAACAAAGTGCCAGTACTCTACTTAGTTTCTGTTTCTTGCAAGTTTCACAACCTCAGGCACCCAGTGGATAGCAAAAGTTTTCTCCCAGACACAATTTCTGCCAGTGTACAAAGTGAAGAAAGGGCTGCTAACTCCACTCTAAAAACTGATGAGCTCAAGATCCTTGGATTTAGGGTGGTGGTGAAAGGAAAGAAACAGTAAGAGTTTTCTCCCTGAGTTGTAGTGGCTTTTACCCTAAAGTATCCAAATATAACAACAACCCCCAAAAGGGAATGTAAGTGGGTTAATTTCTTTCCCCCGGCAGGGTGTATTTTGCTTAGTAACAATGCTTTTGAGTTAGCGTTTGCCTTCATCCACCACATTGTGAGAATAAAGAGATGTCCAAGTAGACATTGACAAACAGCCAGAGAAAAGAGTGACTCCATTTGGGAGATGGAGCAAGACTTCATAGACAATGTGATATTTAATTTGACATTTGAAGGAAGTTCAAAAGGAACAGAGGTGGTATGAGGGTGGATAAGCTTGGGGTTATATTTCAGGCAAGAGAAAATATGAGCAAGGCACAGAGGCATGAAACTGCCTGGTGTGTTGAAGACATTGTTAAAAGTTAGCTATTCTAAAAGTATTTTGGGAATCTAAGACCTATAGTTCCCTCACAGTTGCTGTTCTATGAAAAGATTTCTGAAGGCTCACACAACTTTTGAAAAATAGCAATGGGAGGCTCTGAGATGATCCCCAGCTAACTTTATAAACATCTTCCTAGTGTTAAATGAAGCTGTCTAGAGGATAACAGATGCAGAACCAGGAAGGGAAGAACAAAGCCATGTGCAACACTATTTGTACATTCTATGTCCCAAATGAAAAACAGAAAATCCAATTCCATCTGTCATTCCATGGCTTCTTAAAGTGAATAATTAAATCTGATCCTTATTTTCCCCAAACCACATTTAAGTTAAAAAAAAAAAAGTTATTAAGGGCCTGCTCTGTAGGAAGCACAAGATCCTGGGAGGTTAAAATAATTACTAAGGTCAAGGAGCCTACAGTATGGATGGAAGAGACCATGGAACTAAAAGAGACTATGATGAGTGCTGTGAGAAAGGTATAATCTAAGACATGAGAGATGATGTCTAGATAGAGGAATCAATGAAGCCTTCCTGAAGGAAGTGGAAGCAAGCCCATGAAGGCTGGGTAGGAGTTTGGCAGGTGAAATGTGGGAGAAAGGCAATTCAAGCAGAAGGAGTAGCATACAGTGGGAAAACCCTAGGTATGAATAGAGTTGTCCAATAAAAATTTCTGAGATAATAAAAATTTTCCATATCTACACTGTCCAGTATGGTAACCACTAGCCACAAGAGGCTACTGAGTACTTGAAATTTGGCTAGTGCAACTGAAGAACTAAACTTTTAATTTTATGTAATTTTAATTAATTTAAATTTAAATACTCATTGTGGAAATAAATGAAGACCAACCAAATGAAAAGAGACTAAGGCTATTGGCTTAGAGCTTCCTCTAGCAAGGGAGTCAGTCACTGTCAATTGAGTTTTGGCAGAGACACAAAGGCAGGCAGAAGAGTGAGAAAGCTTTGTAATGGAAAACAGAAGGCTCCAGGTGTGCCCTGTCTGGAGGTTCTTGGCACAGGGAAGCTGTAGGTGGTCTAACTGGAAGCTGGACATCCTATGTGATTGGTAAGTGTGCATATTTGGCTTTCTCTGATTGGTCCTAAGTTGGAAGTGGGGACAAAAATTAAAGTTGACAATTATGAGTCAAGTCCTGGCTGTGTGGATACAGTTGTTACAGGGGTTATTATTTGGTTTCCTGGAGTGTTGCTAGAGAGAGTGTGGTCTAACTTCCTATAAGTTTCACCCTTAGACAGCAGGCTGACTTCCTGGGCTGGTTACTGTAGATTATGGGTTGATTTTCTGGGCTGTTTGCTGCACATTGTAGGTCAGAGTTCTACTTTTATATGTGGTCTATCCATTGTCTGCATATTCGTTCTCTCACCACGAGGGGCTATTGGCTATAGCATTGGACAGTGCAGTTCTATTATAACAAGAAATCCAGTGTGGTGGAACATAGGGTGTGTTTCAGGAAACACTAGGAAATAAGACTGAGAATAGAGATAACAGCAGAATGTGGACACCAGGGTATCAATCTGGGATCTCACATCGTGGTGGCTGCTTGGAAGGGGATATCTTTGTCAATGTTGTCAATTGTCTTTGAACAATCTTGTCCCTCACTGGTGAGTTTCCACCTGCGATGTTGAAAGGATGACAGCTATGGCTATGGCAGGGGGCTGGGTTGGGGTGGGGGTGCCCTGGTTGCTTGGGTGTCACCTAATCAGGGAGCTGATGCATTTGGATTTGAAGACCTTTTGGAACAAAATACCAGGAAAAAGGAATACAATAAAATGAGAAAAGAAAGTTGCTGTGAACCAAGTTAGACTAATTAACCAGGAAGAGGAGATGCCAGTTGACCCCAAAGCCTTGATGAGCACTCGGTCTCTTTCTGTGAACCCAGAGCATATTTCTTTGATTACAACCTCTTGAAAAGAGTGGGAGTCTTCTTCTTACAATGATTTTATTAATTAATAATCGGGCATGGTACTAAGGACATTTGTTTAGATTTGTTTATTTTAATTAACTAAGAAAGCTCAGGCAGAGCAGACAGTAAAATGAGGTGTTTTTTATAGAAAAAAAAAAAGAGGCCTGGTATCACTGCTTATGTTGATCCCTCAAACCACTTTGGCTGAACAAATTACTGAAACAAAAAAGAAAGAAAAAATTGCCTGCAAAACAAGGTGAAAAACCTGACAGATGCTACAAGTCCTCAAGGATCATTATATCATTCATTTATTCAAGTATCAGCTGAGTGCCAACTACAGTCAGATAGCATGCTAGTGAGATGCCTGAAATACATAGATTAAATACTGTATAGCCCCTGTCCTCCAAAAATACATTAAATTTAAATCTTTGTTATCTAATTTCAGGTAAAGTTGACAACATGTTATGCTTAATTCCTCTGCTGTTTAATGCCTAGCATTGTACTTATAAAGTACTCAAAAATCTTTATTGGACAAAACGGTGCTGAAAGATACCACCATCATTTCCCAGGAATGCCTGGCTCTTCCTGTTTTCCAGCTCTCTCACTTCAGTGGTTTTAACAAGAAGATTTGATTGAAAAGACAAAAACACAACTCGGCTATTTTATACACAGAGTAAAGGCATCATTTAGGGAACATGTCTTCTAATAGTCTCTTAATAAAATCCCAACAAGCTAGAAATCAAATAGAAGTTCCTCATCTTGTTAATTCTCCCTTAAAAATGAATCTCTGGAGACAAGACTATATAATTTCACTAACATTAAACTTTCCAACTTAATTTCCTCCAACTTCATCTTACCTTAAATAAAGATCTTCTCCAAAAACAAACTAAATAAAAAAGATTGTGTATTTAATCAATTGGTATCAAAACACATACTTCAAGGAAAGTAATTAAGACACCCTGATAACAAATGCAGAATAACAAAATTGCTGTCTTTTATCTTTGGTTGTCTTTTCTTTCCACATTCTGAATATTTCATAGAAGCAAAGCCGTCATAAACAGGATTTGGTTTGAATCTGGCATTACACATTTTTAGAGCAATTTCAGTTTCCTCTGGGTGTCATATATGCTAATCCGGAGTTGAATACGGCCTCAGGTGTTATAACATTCTTGTTCTCAGCCTGGAGGAAAAGTATTAATTAACCACTGTTCTGATTCCCAAAGCCAAAGCAGAATATCTTACTGCTATAGCGATCCAGAAACGATCCAGAGTTCGGAGCATTTTCAAAATTCCAAAGGAGCCTCTAAAAATGGATATCATTATATGCAATGACCCACAGCCATCCTCAATGGTAAATTCTCTCCCTGGGATTTTTGCCAGCCTGGTAAGAAGATCAATACAACATTCAGATAGATTTATTTCCGATAGACAAATAACTCATATATGGAAAAGTCACTTAATGCAATTCTGAGCTTTCAGACTCCGCATCATTCCTCTCCTTCTGATTGCATTTATTGGAAGCAGGACAGGTCTTAAGAGAAGTCTCTGAAGCCCTTGGATGCCCTTCTGTGCCCTGCTCTACCCTTCACAGTGCTCTGTTTTCACCCTCCTTGAAATCCCATCATGGGAATAAATGCTTATCTATCCCCATAAGGAATGAGGTCAGCACTTTCAGGAAGCAGCATGCCTGATAGGCCAAGAGGAGTGAACACTGGGTTCCTTCTCATTTCAAAGAGACCATCTATCTGGAGGTTTTTGGCGAGCAAAACAACCCAACTCAGGCTAATGTAGGCAGAAAGGAGATTTAATCAAAACACACTACATAGCTCGCAGGATCAGCAGATCAGAAAATCAGGCCTGGAAGATAGACAGATGGAAAAGATGCCCCCTTTATGGCATAGGAATGAAACAGCAGCAAAGGAATTGGAGAAACAGCCTGCCTACCCCAACTTAGACTGAGACTGGCCAGCTAACGAGGGCCCTGATTCCTTTTGGCTGCACTCACTGTTGTGACCCCAGGCCAGAGTGACTCTGATATGCATACAGTCCCAGGAGAAAAGAACAGTGACAGCACATCTGCCCAAGGTACGGCACAGGAAGGCTGTTCCACTGGCCTAAAATGAAAACAGACATAAAGACAGGAGCAGAATTGAAGTTGTCAAAGGCACAATAAAGTCCAAGACAGAATTCACAAAGATTGTTTATTCATTAACTTGTGGCAAGGGAGCCCAGCTCTGCCCTCATTTTTTGCTTCAGCAGAGGTTCAAGGGTTTAGAAGGAGAGTAACTTCTATTGAGTAAAAAAAGCAAATACTGAGAGCATGTCTGATTGGCAAGGGTTCTATTAGGTGGGATTTTCGGAAGTGGGGAGAAAAAAATCTAATTGGCCTTCGGGTACATATGACCATCCTTGGTTGGCTGCAAGGAGGAAAGCATTCAGTTTGGGGACATTTCAAAAGAGAAAGGATTGTTCAAGGTCAGGGGCAGAGGGTTTTCCATGCTGACAATTTTATGGAACAAGAGGGGTCGAGGGAGTTGAAGGGGTGCTTTTTACAGCAGTGGTCCTCATGACAAGCTGACTGCCAGGACAGGCAGGTTCTCAAAGTCAAGGAGAGAAACTGGGTCAGGAGCCAAGGGAATCTTCACGCGGCACAGATACAAACTAGAGGAAGCAGGTGCAGGGTGGCACTGACAATGGTTAACAACAGGCTTCTGCTATCTCAGCTGGATTTTACGAGTCCAACCATAGGAACAACAGTTATCCTCAGAGGAGGATCTTAGCCTTCCATGTCTTGCCTGGGTTCTCAGATATCCCTAATGCAATATTCCCATCATTTGGGATTATGGGCTTCTGGTCATCAGAACTGCGATTGCCTTTCCACTTTGTTTTCCTCTATGCAATCAGATGCTAAGAACTCTCTGACTTGAAAGTAAGGATGCTCTATAAAGCGTGTGTTATGGACTGAAGGTTTGTGCCCCCTCCCCCCAAATCCAGATGTTGAAACCTTAACCCCTAATGGGATAGTATCAAGAGGTGGGGTTTTGGGAGGTAATTGGATTAGACAAGGTCATGAGGGTGGAGCCCTCAAAAATGGGATCAGTGCCTCTTGAAAGAGTCATGAGAGGACTTACTTCCTCTCTCTGCTTTCTGCCGTGTGAGGACACAGCAAGAAGTCAACAGTCTGCAACCTGAAAGAGGGTTCTCATCAGAACTCCACCTGCAGAACCCTGATCTTGGACTTCCAGCCTCCAGAATTGTGAGAAATAAATGTCTGTTGTTTATAAGTCACCTAGTCTATTGCATTTCTGTTATAGCAGTTCAAATGGACTAGGTCGACATGTTTGGACTAACACATCAGTAAGGCTACCATTGAAAGGATTAAAAACATTGGGCAGCCTCTGATACTGATCTAATAATACAAAATTATAGGATTGTCCTCCAAATTGGCCCAAGGGCACTGAAATCTTTCCAGTTAATATTTTACCCTCTATCACCTCTTCCTATACTATCATATGTGTGTATATGTGTGTTGTGTGTGTGCATACACTGGAACTGATGATCAAGGTTGGGATGGATAGAAAGAAAAGAGAAAGAAAAACTAAGAGCCTTAGAAAACAGCTGGGGAAAACATCTATGCTTTCTACATAGCCTGATATAAATTTTACATAAATATGCATACTTGGCTCCTATTTAGCTTTCAGTAAAAACCAGGTGACAACCATTACCTTTAACATCTCATTAGCCTTTTACCATATTCTCTGTGAAATCACCCAACATTCTCACACAAAATTTATCTTAAATGCTTAGTACCAATTTCTTTGATGAAGTGACTCCTACAAATACAAAAAAGAAAAAATGAATACAAGTCATTCAATCTGTCCTCTTGTTTAAACTAAAATTCAAACTTCTGGAGGAAAGAAGTATCTTAATAAGATACTCATCACACTAAGAGTTTTAAATAAATATTAAACATCTCTGTGTATGAAACGCCCACATCTTTGAAAGAAAGGACCAACAAAACCCCATACAAATTCAGCAGGATTTAATATATAGTTGGAATGGCTTGTGTATATTTTCTCCGATATTTCTGAAAATGTAAAAGAGAATGTTAATTTTTCGAAATACATTTTCTTTTGCTTACCAGCAAAAGTTAGTTTGAACAAAGCAACTTTTCATCTTCTTTATTAAATTCACATCTGTACACAAATCGTGTTTCTCATTTGGAGTTTGGGTGTTCCGATTATTGTTGCTTTTTCCTGGTCGTTTTGCATAATGTGATGGTTGCCTTGGTAATAGAAAAGTGGGTTCAAGCCTTTTCAAATGACAACCAACTCTATTGCACATTATTGGATTTCATTCAGGTATATTTTCCTTCCTATTTTTTCCCCTTTATGAATTTAAAGTTACTCCTTCCTTTGTCATCCTGATTTCCATTTTCTAAATACTTCTCAAATTGTCAGTATTTCTTACCTATTCTACTCAAATGAAAAATCAAGCCCATGATTTTATATGCAACTGAAAAATAGACTTTTGCATTTTCATTTCAACCGGTATTGTGACTGAGCGCCATACTCCACCTGCACAGACAGCCATTCACAGCTAATGTGTCTGTGAGCTACTCTGGACTGGGGATTCTGGGAGGACTATGGTCTGGGGTAGAGGACAATCAGGAACGGTGGAGTTGGGGAGCACCTGGTGAGGGGACTCCATGGAAACCTTAACCAGCTCCATCCCTCAGGTAGGCAAAGAGTTGCTAGGAGCAGCTGGCCTCTGCTTTTAGCTGCTGTGTGACTGGAAGTAAGGCTACTGCAGTGGCTGCTCAGATTTCTCCCTTTTACATGGGTGGCCATGCAAGGAGGCTGTACCTTAAGTGTAAAGTGTAGAGAGACACCAGCTGCTAATTTGTAGCCCAGGGTTGAGCACTTAGAGTGTGAATTGTCCAGAATCAGCTATGTCAATGACTCATAATTATCAGCATACCAGACTGATGGAATTATCTAATTTTAATGAAGAAGAAACTTGGGGTAATTTTACCCAGAAGTTCTTTCTTAGTCTAGGAGAGTAGATCCCTAAACTTCCATAGATAAACTGAAATGGATTCATGGACTGCTCAGACTGCATGTGAAATTTAGGGTACGTGTTTGTGTGTTTCTTTAGAGAGAAAATCTAGGGCTTTTTTCACATTCTTGTAGAGACCTATGACAAGCAGAACATATGTCACAGTTTGCATGGGACAGGCAGATTTATGCCCATGTCCTGGTACAATTATTAACAGTGTGCCATTTCACTCTCAAAAGTTTAGTTTGGTTGATAAATTATATGGTTTTCCTACCTTTGACCTGCAAAAGAATAAGAACCACTAATTTGGTCCAACCCTCCACTTCCACACAAAAACTATTGCACTATCATTTTATAGAAGAGGCAGTCAAGGCATAAACATTTATAAGAAACAGATTTATTTGAATAAGGTGTGTTTACATAACAGAGATTTGAAAACCAAGCAAAATTCTTTTGACTTCACTAAGATAAATATTTTAATTACCAATATCAGCATTGTTGCAAAGTTAAAAGACATTTATAATCATAAGCAACAACTTGCTTGTGGCCGTATTCTGGGATTAATTCAAGATGGAGGAAGTCCACTTAGTTATTGCAGCTCAGGAGTTCTATTCTCTTAAATTTTTTTTTTCTTCCTGTTCATACAATTTAAAGAAGTAGCAAAATCTATGGTCAGCAATAAACAAATTTAATTCAAGTTACCAGATACCAGTTGAGCTTTGACTATGTGCCAGACACTGTGCTAGATTCTTGTGGGAAGATACAGATGAGTAAGACTGTAGGTAAGCCTTCAAGGAACCTAGGGTCTAGGCATGGAAAAAAGATGTAAATAGCAAACAAAATGCGATTATTTAAAATATGATCATTTAGGAAGGATTAAGTTCAACTGAAGTGGGAAGAAAATCCAAAATTATAGTGGCTTAGCAAGATTAAAGTTTCTCATTTGTCCCCATAAAAATATGGAATTAGACAATCCAGGGCTGGAGCAGTGTTCTGCAGAATCAGGGACCCAGACTCCTTCTACATTGTTGCTCTGTTGTTCTTGGCCTCCATTCCCAAAGTTATCACAGAGCTGGATGGCTGCTCCAGCTCCAGTCATCACATCTATATTCACGCCAAGAGGAAGAAAGAAAGGGAAGAAGAAACATGCACTTTTCCCCTTAAGGACTATTCTCACAAGTTACACAGATCACCTTCCCTCATATCCTATTGGCTAGACCTAGCTTGCACAGCCACACCTAGCCACAAGGAGCCTGGAAATGGAGGCTTTTTTCCTGACATGTATGTGCCCAGCTAAGGCTCATGGCGTATATCACTATAAAAGAAAAACTAAAGCTAATAGAGGATAATTAGCAGTCTCTGCAACATCCACAATGAAGCAGTTGGAAAGGAGGAGGCAAATCCCTATATACTGACGAGAAAGATGTCCAATAAATACTTCCAAGTGAAAAAAAGTTGTGGAGTCATACATCTATTATCACCCATTTAATTTTTTTAAGAAAGATATATATTTATCAACGCCTGAAGAAAGTTCTGGAAGTAACACTTGCCACTGGGTTTCCCTAGTGAATAGATAGGATTGAGGAAGGGAAGAAAAGAGGAAATATGTTTACTTAATATACATCTGAATTCTTTGTTAGAATGCCTTAAGAACTTATTTTAAAAAACAATGGGTTAAAAAAAAACAGGATACAAGAAAGAGTGTAATAAGAACTTTAACAGTAAAATAGCAAATAACAGATGAAAATCAACGAGGGATGGCTTTGAGGGAGGATGATATTTGACTTAGCACTTTATAATAATATTTTAGGGGCCAGCCTGGTGGCCCAGTGGTTAGGATCGCACATTTGGTGGCCCGGGGCCCGCTGGTTCAGATCCCGGGTGCAGACCTACACACTGCTCATCAAGCCATGCTGAGGCAGGTATCCCATATATAAAGTAGAAGAAGATGGGCAAGGATGTTAACTCAGGGCCAGACTTCCTCAGCAAAAAGAGGAGCGCTGGCGGCAGATGTTAGCTGAAGGCTAATCTTCCTCAAAAAAATAAATAAATAATACGATTTTTAACCGACACAAATTTGAAAAGAAGATAATTCTGTCGTAGAGTAAAGCACAAGTTAATTCAATTAGTAAGGAATCTTTAGGTGTGTCTACTGCGGCTGAGTGCAGCTGCAATGGGTTATCACGGACAAGAAGACTGGAAAAATGCACTGAAACAGGTTTAGAGAGCCTTGAACTAGGCTCTGAGGATTCAGTGGTGAACTATTTAGTCCAAGACTCTGATTTCAGAGTACTTACATTCTTGTGGGGTAAACAGGCAACAAATAAGAAATAAATAATTAATCAGATAATTACAGTTTGAGTGTTATGACGGAAATAGGCAGAGTGATGAAATGGAGTACCTGAGGGAAGCCACTTTAGATAGAGGACTAAGAGAAGGCCTCCTGCAGAGGTGATCTTTGCCTTGAAACTTGAAATATAAGAATGAAGAGAAGCAGTAAAAATCACCCAGCCCAAAGTTGAAAAATAAGATCCTAAAGCAGAAAAGAACCTGATGTGTTTACAGAACATGAAGAATCCAATGGGCTGTTGCTTAGTGAATAAGTTGGAGAGTTAAATGAGGTGAGGTTGGAAAGATGAGCAGAACCTTGTAAACCACAGGAAATAGTCAGGGCTTCATTATCTAAAAGAAAAGGAATCCAAGTGAAGGATCTTAAGGAGGGAGGGAACATAATGCAATTAACATCTAGTGAGTGAACAAAAGATTAGAGAAGGTCAGGAGTGGAAGATCAAGTAAGATAGGATGGCAGCCTGGTCCAAGTTACTGGCCTGGAGATGGAGAGCAAAACAAGAATTTGATATATGTTGAAGATGAGACCAACAGGACTCACTGTTGGAAAGGGAAAGAGAAGGGAGGGAAGGAATCAAGGGGAATTCCTCCTTATGAGGCTTTAGCCGCTAAGCGGATGGTGGTACCACACACTGAGAACTACTTTGCGCATGAGATAGCGGGGGTGTAGGAATGAGTTGAGGAGATAGTGGTCAAAGTTTCCATTTTGGAAATATGAAGTATGAGAAGAATATTAGAGATCCAAACAAAATTGTCAAGTTGGTCGTTGACTATACCTACAACTACAATTTTGAAATTTGTTGGAATGTAAAATGGATTTAAAGTCTTAGGACTGGATAAGTTTATAAAGCAGGAAGAGAAAATGGATAAAAAGAAAATCTGACCAAGTACTGAAACCCAGGGCTAAAAGATTCGCTTGCTCTGGCCCCTTCCAAGAACCAGGGTCAGCTCTAGCAAGTTTTTTACAGTCAGATGGCTTTAGGGTGGCTGGGGCATTTTTGGAACTTGGCTAACAGGAGGTGGAGTATGAATATATTTAGTAGGTTCAGTAAGCCATATTTCTTTGATTTACAGTCTCTTCTTTAAAAAGTTGTTACTGCTAGCCATCTCAGCATAGGAATGGATTGTAGAAACAATCATCTTATTTATAGATTCTACATTGGATGTGACAAGCACAGGTCAGTTGGCAATTTTTGTGCCCTACTTTTACAGTCATGCATCACATAACGACGTTTCAGTCAAAGACCAACTGCATATATGACAGTGGTCCCATAAAATTAGTACCATGTAGCCTAGGTGTGTCGTAGGCTACAACATCTAGGTTTGTGTAAGTGCACTAGGATGTTCGCACAATGGATGAAAATGCCTACCGACACATTTCTCAGATCTATCCCCTTCATTAAGCGACGCATAAGTGACTGTATAAGGAAAAACTCTCTGGCAATTTTTAACTTTTCTACCATCTGAAGACATCTGAAACATAAAATGCTTCTATGTTTAACAAAGTGAAACAAGTTCTGGGCAATTGTAACCTGCCATTGAACTACAGATCATGGATAGTCACATGAGAGTGCAACTATCTGAAAAGTAAGGACAAAGGGCTGCAAGCACTTTAAAAATTTTGGTAAGTATTTAGAATATGTGTCTTGCACAGCTTATTCCCTTAATTGCACTGGAGAAAAAGCTGCCACTACAACACCTAAAACTGTTGACTACTTCGGTAGGTCACAAGAGTTATGAACACATCACCTTGATTGTATTTTAAGAATTTAAGCATAACAAGATGATGTCCCCATTATAAAGTTGTTCAAGTCTTACAAAATGGCTACGATGACATTTTGAGGACCCTAAAACATATTTTTGAAGATTTGGAAGAGGAACTTTAACATAAACAACATGCAAAAAAAGTTGACTCAAAAATTTAATAATGTTCCAACATGCATGGGTCTAGAAGGTACTATGCTGAGTGAAATAAGTCAGACAAAGAAGAATACCTTATGAGTTCAATTATATGTGGAATCTAAAAAAAAAAAAACTAAATGAACAAATAAAACAAAACAGAAACAGACTCACAGATACAGAGAACAAACTGGTGGTTGCCAGAGAGGAGTGGGTTGGGGGGGGAGGGCAAAATGGGTGAAGGGTAAGAGGTACAAACCTCCAGCCATAAAATAAACATCATGTAGGTATAATGTCCAGCATAGGGAACATAGTCAGTAATATTGTAATAACTTTATATGATGACAGATGATTACCAGTCTTATCAGGGTATTTTGTAATATAAATAAATGTCAAATCACTATATTGTACATCTGAAACTAATACAATATTGTATGTCAGCTATACTTCAATAAAAAAATAAATAAATAAAATAAAAATTTTTTAAGTTAATAATGTTCCAGAACGACATTTTAACAGCAATTTTGAAAAACATTTGTAACATTTTAGTAAAACAAGTGGGAAACTACAGAGTCAATTGGACTTATATGAAGATTTCCTTCTTCTGCCCTCTTTAAATTTATTTACTGAAGGATTGAGAGGAAACTCCAGGCAAAAATATTAATGGAATATGAAACAAAAACAATAAAGATGCAAGAAGAAATCAATAGAAATTATTTTGACATCAAAAAGCAAATGGCAACAAAAACAATTTCATATCATACCAAAAGCAGTTATTAATTAAGAGGAAAAGATAAATTTAGAATAGAAGTAAAGAATAGGCCCTGTATTGCTTGACAATCCCGTTAACGATGAGGAGTGTATCTTAGGAGCACATTGGAAAGGAATTAAAGCTCTTGCTGATTTGGGGCAAAATACTGAGGATGCACAAGATAACATAAATCCCTCACTACCCCACCACAATGAGGACATCGATGAAAATGGCTAATAAGTACTGTTATTTCAGAGTAATTCATATTAATCACTGCACAAGAAAACTTGAAATGTCTTAAAATCTTACAGCTTAAATATGAAAGAAACAAGCTGGCCATCCTAAAAGTTTATATTATTTACCAACAGTAAATTAGAAAGCTGAAAGAAAAGTCATCATGCTAAATATAATATAAAACAATTTCTGTTGAACCAGAAGAAATACTGAATTATTGTTCTACTCTCTTATATAAAACATTACAAAATCATTGTCCTATAAAGAGGTGACCAAAGATATGCAGCCACAACTGTAGGAGAAAAAAGTACTATGGAGTCATGTCATACTGTTAATAAAAAATATATTAGCTTTTTTGGTTTTAATGATGTTTGTGGTATTTTTATAAACATTTTCAAAATTTCCTGTAACTTCTTTTCTCTTTTTGAATAAATATTTACTTTCATACTTAAATATGTACTTTTTACTTAAAGAATGTACCCTACGTTGTACAAGCTTCAGGCTCCACGAATCTGGATCCACTTCTGTCTGAGGCCTTTGACCATTCAGATGTTGGCTAGAAAAAGAGGAACTATGTGAATTACTATCTCCAGAAGGATGGCAGCTGTGCAGAATGCTCCTGCGAGGTCAAGAAAAAGGCAGAAATGTGTTTTTTCGATACAGCAACACAAATGCATTGGTGGCCTTGATAAGAGCTGACTCACTGGCTTGGGGAAGATGGAGTCACATTGGAGCAAGTTGAAGAGCAAATTGGTCATGTGTAATATTTAATTATCTGTGTTGGTTATTCTCTGATTTCCTCTCTAGATCAATTTACTACCCTCCTTGCCCTGCTTGGCCCTGGGAGGCTGACTTCTATCAACCACTGCTCTAACCTTATCTGCTAACCTCCTCTTGGGTCGGCCAATTGACGGCCGGGGCAGAAGACTGGGCCAGGGTTTGAGGCTGAACTCCCCTGCCTGTGATTGGACATCCTGTGAGTGGCCTCTCCCTTGGCTGCTGCTCTCATCTAGGGCCAACAACACTACCTCCCTTTGTCCGTAGGCCTGGAGGAAGTAAGAGCTCTCTGCTCTTGCTAACACCTGGGTGCTTCACCATTCTACACTGGTTCCCTTAACCTTACCCACTCTTCTGTAAATAATCCCTTATTAAAGAGTCTTCAATTAAATCTTTGAATCAGAGTTAATTGGGTCAAGTCATCCTACCAGAACCTGAGTGATACACACAGTGACTTTTCTACTAATAAATCCAGCCAGTATAGCCCCAGTTGTGGGCAAGTATTGAAAATCTTTACACGCTCTGCTCCTGGGACAAGTATAACCAGATGTGACAGCATCAAACTCCATCAGGGACAAGGGTTGAGATTTAGTCCTCTAAGCCTAGGGCAGTATCCAATAATTCTAGCTTCTGCCATGATTCCTGAGATTTCCCTCTCACTTCTAACCAAAAATGTTGGTTGATCCTCATGACCAAGTTCTTTGTTGGTTTTGTGAATAAACTCTAGTTCTCATACTGTTGCTGAGCCCTCACCCAAGCCAAACACCTGTGCTCCTTGGCTCCCTTCCCCCAAGAGGCTGCACAGTGCTCTGCAAACCCCTAGACAATGGCAGAAGTCCTGCACCTCTGTAGCCAGACTCTCATTTAGAATCACAGAAACTTCTACCAATGCAGCCATGAGGATAACTCACTCCTGCTCACCTCCCCACATGCAGATGGAATTCTCTTGGAGATTGAACTCAATGGAATCAAGGCAGGTTTCTTACAATACAAATGTGATTTTGGCTCCTGTAAATAGCCAGACCCAAAGTCAAGTTTATCCTCCAGGCTTGGCTTTCCACATTCCTAGGTGACTCCCTTCTTCCCATAAGCCCCCATCTCCCCATCATCACTGCTGGCCCTCACAGATACCTGATAAAAATGATCGAGTCTTACCCACATGCAAAAGAACAAAACTGGACCATTATCTTACACCACTCACAAAAATTAACTTGAAATGGATTAAAGAGTTAAATGTAAGACATGAAACTCTAAACTCCTAGAAGACATAGGGAAAATCTCCTTAACATGGGTCCTGGCAATGATTTTTGGGATATAACACCAAAAACACAAGCAACAAAAGCAAAAATAAATAAGTGGGACTACATCAAAAGCTTTTTTACAGTGAAAGAAACAATCAACAAAATGAAAAAGCAACCTATGGAATGGAAAAAATTATTGCAAATCATGTATCTGATAAGGGGTTAATATCCAAAATGTATAAGGAATTCATACAACTCAATGGCAAAAAAATAAATAAACCAATTAAGAAATGGGAGCCAGCCTGGTGGCATGGTGTTTACATTTGTGCACTCTGCTTCAGTGGCCAGGGGTTCACAGGTTCAGATCCCCAGTGTACGCCTACACACCACTCATCAAACCACACTGTGGTGGTGTCCCACATACAAAACAGAGGAATATTGGCACAGATGTTAACTCAAGGCCAATCTTCCTCACCAAAAAGAAAAAAAATAGACAGAGGAACTGAATAGACATTTTTCCAAAGAAGACATACAAATAACCAACAGGTGCATGAAAAGGCTCTTATTATCACTAACCATCAAGAAAATAAAAATCAAAACCACAATATCACCTCAAATCTGTTAGAATAGCTATTATCAAAAGATATGAGATAACAAATGTTGGTGAGGATGTGAAGAAAGGGGAACACTTGCACTCTGTTGGGGGGACTGTAAATTGGTGCAGCCACTATGGAAAACAATATGAAAGTCCCTCAAAAAATTAAAAAGAGACCTACCATATCATCCAGCAATCCCACTTCTGGGTATAGTTATGCACTACATAACAATGTTTCTGTCAGCAACAGACTGTATATACAATGAAGGTCCCATAAGATTAGTACCACAGAGCCTAGATGTGCAGGAGGCTATACCATCTAGGTTTGTGTAAGTACTGCAGGGAAGAAAAAAATTTCCTCTACTCTTCTATGTTCTTCCGGTGGTCTAAAAATTGAATTGACATGAAACAGGTTAACAGGAGAAGAACAAACAAAAGTTTAATAACATATACATGAGAGAAACCCAAGAAAACAGAGTAACTCACCAAAATGATTGAAGACACCACCTTAAATACCATCCTCAGACAAAGACAAAAGAAGATGTTGGGGGTAGGGAGAGTCAGGGACTTCAAAGGGAAGGAAGGCAATTCACAGGTAGGTGAAAAGGAGCAAACATTTGGAAAACAAGTGTTTGGCCACACAGAAATAGAAGAACACAGAGGGGAGCCCAACAAACAGGCTTTTCTAGGTTCCTCCCTGTTTACCATCTAGTTCATATTATGCTGAGGTGACAGCTTGCTTCCTGAGACAGGTTTTTCATCTGAACTCTTTTAGGCAGTTAAAGGGGAGGTAACAAAAAAAACTTTCTGAGTCTTTTGTTTCTTAAAAATATCAGCCTAAAATAACCCTCAGGTTAAAGTGACGAATTTTGGGATGGTAAATTTTGTTCCCCTTGAGTACATTCTATGATGTTTGCACAATGACAAAATCACTTAAGGACACGTTTCTCAGAATGTATCCCCATCGTTAAGCAACACATGACTGTATATATCTGAGGAAAATAAAATCACCATCTCAAAGGCCTATCTGCACCCGTATGTTCACTGAAGCGTTATTCACAATAGCCAAGGCATGGAAACAACCTAAGTGTCTGTCGACAAAGGAATGGATAAAGAAAATGTGGTATATACATACAGCAGAATATTATTCAGCCATAAAAAAGAAGGAAATCCTGCCATTTTTAAAAATATGAATAAACCATATATGGAATCTAAAAAAAACATACTCATAGAAACAGAAAATAGACTGGTGATTGCCAGGGGCAAGGGGGAGTGGATGAAATGGGTGAAGGCAGTCAAGGGTACAAACTTTCAGTCATAAGATGAATAAGTTCTGGGAATCTAGTGTCAAGCATGGCAGCTATAATTACCAATACCATATTGTATACTTGAAAGTTGCTAAGAGAATAAATCTTAAAAGTTCTCCACACACACACACACACACACACAAGATGGTCTCTATGTGAGGTGATGGATGATGGGTTAACTAACCTTACTGTGGTTAATTATTTCACAATATAGACATGTATCAAATCATTACATCGTTTCCCTTAAACATACACAATGCTCTCTGTCGATTATATCTCAGCAAAACTGGGGAGGAAAATGTGATCAATTCTGAGAAATGTCTTTCCATCCACAGAGGGTACTCTAAATGAAATTTCCCTGCTGATGTCAGGAATTGCCTTTGGTGTAGTTCTTAATATAAAAAATGAAAATCTCATCTGCACACCATCTTTGATGTTTCCTAGCACTTTCTTTCTCAGGAAGATAATTGGAAAATGGCTATCTGATCGTGTATCTCCCCTGCTTTAAATCTTTTACTTGTTCTCCAAAGTGTTGGGAGTCAGGTTTAAATTCTCTAGTTGAATACACAGGCCTTTCATTAGCAGAATGCAGCCCACTTCTCCAGCTTCTTTTCTTGTCTTTCCTGATCCAAGCTCTTCTGGGCAGCCATTTCCAACTACCTGTTTATTCCTGACCATACTGTGCTCTCTCCTGCCCCTTTTGCTTGTACATGAATGATGTCCCTGCTGTTCTGAATGCCTTTTCCCCTCTTCCTTCGAGATTCATCTCAAGCATCCCCTCCTCTAGGAGACTTTCCTTTGCTCTCCAGTGAATGAAGTACTTCATTTTGAAATCTGAATAGCATCTCTCACATAAAATCATCATGGTTAATATTATAACAATCAGTCACTTGTCTGTCTTGATTACTAGCCTATATATTTCTGGAGGAATTGTTTATTTTGATATTCCCAGCATCTAAAACAGTGCCTGACACATAGCAACACTTAAATGTGCACTGAATAAATAAATGTTTACATTTTGACTAAACAGATTAAGAGAAATGAGGAGAAATTGCAGGTAAGAGAAGAGGAAGCAACAAAGCTAGGAGAAAGGACACGGATTTGTGGAGACATGAGAGAAAAACATTCAGAATACTTATCCTAGGAAAGACTGGATATAGGATAGCCTACTTTCACATATGTAACACGTTATCACCAGTATAAATAGGCATATTGAAAGAGAAGTGCTAGAAATGTATCAAAAGAGCATACCAAACAGAAAGAAATACTTTTACCCTAACTGTAACTATACAAAAAGACTTCCTTAATACATTTTTTTAAATGTTACCCTTATAAATATTAAAAAATAAGATGAAAAAAACCATCTTGCTTAGTCGTTTGGGTAGACATTTATTTGCCTGGAGAAAAAATGGAAATATGGTCTCACATAATTTTAGTTGCAAATATCAGCTAGCCCACCTATCTGAGTCAGGATAGCACAGTGGTGGAGGCAGATGCGGGGTCTAACACAGCTATTCTCATCCTGGTTTCATTACTTACTGCTTACTTCTTACTACTTTTCTACTTACTTGCAACATGGCTCTTATTATCATTAATATTATTGTTTCACATATAAGGAAGCTATGGTCCAGGAAGACACAGTGGCATACCCAGGGTTACATAACCTGTTACTGATCAAGCTAGGACTGGAACCATATATTCAGCTCTGCTTCCCACTATCCTTCCCGTGACAGAGGGGCTAGGAACTGAATGAACCGAATGTCACTTGGTTCTTATACAATACTGTACACAAAATGAAAACTGCATTAGGAATTCAAAGCTGGAATCATGTACCCTGTAATCTTTATTAATAAAAGGATTAGAGCTCCATTTTTGTTAGCCTTAACTTTTTAATTACAAAAAGCAAAACACTTTTCTGATGGCAGGCTATTTGAAGCCCTCGTTTCAAGGCCAAAAGCTTTAACATTGCTTCCTTATTAAAGCTGGGATTTTTTAAGGCAATCGAAAGTTAAACTGACATTATGACCTCCACAAGAGAACTGAACATTTTTTGGGCCTTCCAAAGTTTATTACCTACAAGAAGGCTCATATCTATTATTTAGAGAAAGCTGAGTGATGGAGCGTTTCTGCTTCCACCTGGATGTTTGATGTCAAGTTGGTAGGAAAGCCACATAACTACAATTCCTACACCCTGCTTAGGAGATACGCGAGCTTTGTTAGACAGCTAGAGACCCAGAGCTAGCCTTAATGTTTAATATTTTTCTTTTGCTGAATACATTCGGAAATTGATTCTTAGTCATCTTCCTGAATATCACTTTTACTTTTAAATTCTTTTCTTCCAGAACAAACTGTAGCTAGAATTTAGCTACAAGATGAAAGCTCAAAAGATGATAAATAAAAATCATATAGATTCATGAAATCATCGATCCATTCATATTTATAAAGTTCGTGTGTCTTTAGTATTTTTAAGATGATTATTTCACAGCAAGGGTGGCGGTTTCCTCTTAATAGTCTCTGCCCTCTAAAATTCAATTCACAGTAATCTTTTTCTTCCTACATTGCATGGATTAAGTCTTCTCCTCCAGTGTGATGGATTTTTAAAAAACCTAATGACTAGGTGATTGCAAATCCCTTTGCTGCTATTATAAATAACAATGCCTCATTTCTGGTTGAATGTTAAGAATTTGCACTGTGCTTGCTGTTTAAAATATCTTTTAAATGTCCACAATTGAATTAAAGCCTTATGTTCAATCACAAACCATGAAATTAGTTGGTAATACCAATGTTCTGCAACTCAGGCCCTGAAAAAAATAAAGTAAAAAGATTGCAATTCAAAATTACTGAAAAGAGTCTTAACTAAAACTGGGCCTTCATGCTTTCTAAAGGCCTTGATTGCATTGCTAACTCCATCAAAGGGTGAAACAAAAGACAAACAAAAGATCCCCACCCGCGTACATGATTCTTTATTTCTCAAGAACAAAGAAAAAATTTTAAGCCAGGTAAAACAGATTTTAGAGACAGAGAATGTCATAAACTTAAGTCTCTTTGCTTCCATTTTTTAATGAGAGTTAAGAGTGTGTTTCCGCATAAATGTCCGTTTACATTTTGGGTGAATATCTGGTCCATTCAATCAAGTACTCATCCTTTCATCCAAAACACAGGATATTACATCATGATCAAGCAGAGTACTCCTGGATTCGACTGTCCCAAAAGCCAGCCCATTCCTGCAGCATCAAGTCCTTACCCCATCATGCTGTCACTGTGACACCAGAGCAGTTACCAGGAGTTGTCTGCGGAACTGTGTGGACATTGCCTGGAAGTGTGCTAGGATCACGGAGTCTGAGACCCTACCTCAGAGCTCCTGAAGCACAATGTACACTTTAACAAGATCCCGGGTAAATCAAATACACATAAAGGTTTGACAAGCACTGATTTAGCTGATCAGCCTAAAATTCTTCCTTAGTTGCCTAAAATAATACCTAAAAAGAAAATCGAGCAATATAGTTTTGGGAAGGAAATTTTACAGTACCCATTTTGTGCAATTTTAGACTTTATCTCATTTAATCTTCATTAAAAAAAGTGCAAGGTTGGTTGATTCCCATTTTTATAGTGGAGGAAGTAAGTCTTTGTCAAAGATTACACAGCTAACAAATGTTGGAGCCAAGATCCAAAACAAGGTCAGTCTGGCTCCAACGCTTCCCATTCCTTCTCTATTATAAAGCACACTACCCCATATCTTGCATTTTTTTGTACCACTTAGAGCCATTAAATGCCTTCAATATGGGCCTTAGATTGAACTTTATCATCAAAACCCATTTATTAAACTCACTCAATTTGTCACTTATGTTTTACATTTTGTGTCCAAGGCTGCCCTGTGTTGGTCATATCCTCGGTATAGCAAGCTGAGCTGTTTGTCACACTGCCTAAGGTCCACTGATGGCATATCCTTTCCCCTTGACCTCAGAATTTATCTTTTCAGTAATTTATAGATGCAATTATTTTCAAGGTTTGTTGCAGATAAAATGGTCTCAAACTCTTACTGTCAAACATGGTGGTTAAAAGTTATACAGGAATCCTGCAAATGGTGACTCGCTGGCTACATGAGTAAGAATTACCTTCTTTTTTCCCTTGGAGGGGAAGTGCATGCCACATAAAAAGTTTCATCCTGGTCACCAGTCATGCCATTTGCCCCTCACCACCTACACATAAATTGTAATTCAGCCATTCCTTGAATTAGACTCTGGATCTGGTTTTCAGAAATCTGCAGCACATAAGATAACGATTTCTTTTACAGAAATCATAGAAGATTTCTGGTGACTAGTCTGCATCTTGAATTTAAATCTCTGAGCCCATCATTTTCTTTATCAAGAAGCATCAAGTTTGCTAGAGAGTAAACATAGAGGAAACCAGTCAAACCTATTATGCTCTTTAGTCACAATAAAATATTCCACAGGAACAAATATGTGGTCACCCAAAGATTTACCTTCTTTCTATAGGCACTTGATTACAAGAGGGCACAGGTGATAATTTAAGTAATTGTTTTGCGCTGTTCACCGTGGACTACCAGTGTCCCCTCCCTTCACCAATGGACACAAGGTTGTTATTGCCTTTGAATCTAACCAATTTTAGATAATTCAGAACCATTTCAGAGACCCTCCCCTCCTTTCTAAGGTCTATTCCTCTGGAACCACTTCTAGTACTAATTTCCATATCAGTTCAGCTTTAACCAGAGAAGGAGAACCACTCTAAATGATATAAACTAAGGGATTTATTACAGGAGCAGACCTCATTCAATTGCGGGACTTGATGGAGCTATCTCTGAAGATTGTTGCCTCCGCATCTAATGTTGAGGCTAGTGGCTGTAAGTTAGCCAGTCTAGCAGTTGGGAAAGAAAGCTGGAAATGGATGAGAACCAGGACAGACTAGAACCTGTAGGAATGTACTGAACCCCACAAGGAAAATTAGAACCTATGTCTCACCAATTCCCACCCCTATGCTGTGGGTAATCTGCAGGGGAAGCTGGTACCTTTCCCTATGGAGCTGCACATGCACTCAGCTCAGCTCTCTGAGAACGGGAAGGAGGAGATCTCTCAGGATCTGAAGGAAAGAACTGCCGGATCCAGCGATGCCCCATTCCAACAACGTGAGCAGGTAGGTGACTGTGAATGTGTGCAAACTGCCACAGTGCCTGGCCCTAACTGATCTTCAGAGTGTTAAATATAAAGCTTCTCTTTCACTTCTGCCTTAAAAATCCTGCAGTAAATGACTCTACAGCCAACATTAAGCCAGGACCATAGAGGAAGGGCAATTTCTGGGAAATGTCATTCCATCTCAGGAAAGTTGAAGCAGTACAAAGCCACCACAAAAAGCCATTAGCTAACCCCTTCTGTAAATACCAAGATGATTCATGTATATTAACATAAAAAGATCTTAAATGAGTTTTCCAACAATATCTATTTTTGAAACCCTAGATCTGCAGGATACTGTATGGAGGGAAAAAGTAAGATGAATCATATTAATTAATTAAATTCCATAACTCTCTCTTGGAGTTGGACAATCCACATTAATTTATGAAAGGTTCTGAGAAGTCTCGTGTCCTATTTACCTTGGTTTAGTCCAATGTCACCCAATTTTATTTGTCCATAGATCTCTATTTGTTTCCCAAAATGACTTTTAACATCCTATAAGACTAATATTCCACAAAATGAACACTGGTAAACACTGCCTTTGAGAATTAGCTAAAACAAGCATGGTAAAAAGCTTCCGTTTGTGGTAGGTTTTAGAAACAGAGGGTTGAGAAGATTGAGGAGTTTCAGTGCAGGCTCAATGGGGAAAAGACCACGCTCCATGAGTAACATCTGCTCTAGTTCTCGAACTAAGATGGTAGGCATACTTTTGCTAACGCTGACCTCTATGGCAATAGTTTATTTACCTCAACCAGCAGTGGGACAATAGTGGCAAGTCTAGAGCTGAGGGGAAATACTCAACTCTCCTGAAACTCACAAAAAAAAGTAAGGATTATTCTTCTAAACTGATTTCTTATACTGTTTTATTCTTTTGCTCACTGAACTAACTCGTATGGCTAGATACACATTATTCTTGGACAAGCTTTCCTACCTTCTCTAGTGAGACCGTATTTTGGTTAAACCTATACAAAAATCCTTCTATTTAGTTATATTCATTAACATAAGAAATGTATGTATCTCAGTATCGATTTTAGTGTGATTTATTCTTAATTATATTTTGACCAAATATTTCACTCTTAGGAACTTGAAGTCAAATTGTTTCATTTATGAAATGAAACAGGTGTATTTTATCTTCAACTGTAATCAATGCCTGCAGATTAATTTTAGGTGGTAATATTAATAACAATTAATACTTGTATGCAACATTGCCATTTACAAAGCAATTTCATATGCTTTATCATATTAACAGTTACAGATGTTACTTCAAAGATTTCAAAAATTTGAAAATATAAGTAAGACTATCAAGAAATGTTGTCCACTTCAGTTCCCACATTTTAGAAATCTGAATGAGTCTAAAAAGATAAAAATATAGAGCCACTCTAGCTGAATGCTCACTTATGCACAGGACAGTCTCCTTAATAAACAGATATTGCTTCAGAGCAGTGAAGTGCTGCTGTTGCCTTGTTTATTCAAAGCAACACAGAATTCTATTTTTGGCTCATTCAAAGTGAACTCAGAAATGCAGATAGAGATTTGAGCAATCAGAAGTGCTTCCTGTTGTTCACTAGAAAAGTTGAGTTCATGATGAAAGCTGCTGGGTCAAGCCTCATACCAAGTAGAAAGCTAATGATTCCACACATATCTAGTTTGGCTTCAAGTACAACAGATCCTTGTAAATTTTAAAGTTCTCTGTTTAACTTTGGATTTCTAAGAGCCATTGAGAACCATCATAATTTTAGAATCACTTACTTCTCGACTCATGGACAGGAGTACATCTTAAATATACACATTGATGATAATAGAGATCACCATTTATTTGCCTATGTGCCTCACTAGGAAGGCAAGTATTAACCTACTAAGTGCTGAACAATTTCAACTTTCCCCATAATCACAAGTTAGGCTTGCCTTAAGAAAGCAAAAGAGCTGACTTCAAGAAATAAGCAGCAAAATGGCAGCCCAAAGTCACCAGAGTCACAAATGGTGCTTTGACAGAAATCTGAAAGGAATTTCGCTGATGCTGTCCTCAAAAATACTCCTTCGACAGATGCTGTTGGTGCCCACCCACGCGTGCTTCTCTGGGGAGGTCCACTCATCTCCCAGGTGTGGTGTTGATGCTAATGGTTCACATCTCATCCTGCTCCAGAGATGCCCTTGACTGGGGGAAGCCAACTCACCTGGAGATTCCTGGGAGATGACATCGTCCCTGGGGAGGTGGCGCATAGCCAATAACAACTGAATTATGGTATAACAGCCCAGCCTCCTTACCTCTGGGCAAAATAACCTCTGTGGAACAATTCATTCTCCAGATCTCACCCTAGAATTAGGCTGAGGCTAGACTCCTCCTGAAGCCATATTTTTGCCTAGTTTCCTCTGCCCTATCCTGTTTCCCTTAGTTTCTTACAGGTTACTCCTGAGAGCGTACCTTCAAAGAATCATTTACATAAAAAGTCGGATCTCAAACTTCCCTTCTAAGGAAACCTACTAAGAAGCTACCTCGAATTCTTAAAATTTCACTGCTGATGACATTAAAAACTGGCACTAAATTGTAACATGGCACAAATAGATCAATGCAAACAGAACATAGGGACATGCTTTTATGACCAACAAGATTTCAACAGCAGCGACAAAGCCATTCAATAGGGAAAGAAAAATCTTTCCCAAAAATGTGCTGGAACAACTGAATAGCCATTTGAAAAAAAATGGAGATTGACTCTTGTCTCACACCGTATACAAAAAGTAATTTCAGATGGATACCAGGCCTAAACATTAAAGTTAAAACTATAAAACACTTAAAAAAATGTATGGAAATATTATCTCAAAAAAATTATTGAAAATAATAACCGGTGAGGGGAAAGGAAGGGAGCATGGTGAAAGAAGAATGGCAGGATGTTGATAGTTGTTGAGCCGGCTGATGGGTAGATAGAGGTTCACAATACTATTCTGTTTATACACACATATGTATACGCATAAACCCACATATAGTGAATTAATTTTCAACAAGTTGCCAAGGGAAATTAATAATTTTTTCAACAAGTAGCAATGCAAGAATTATATAGCCAAAATGAAAAATGACCCTTACTCATGTCATACAAAAATTATTTCTAAATGGTTCAGCCTAAACATAAAACCTAAAACTATAAAATTTCTAGAAAGAATATAGGAGAAAATTCATGCAAATTTAGCATAGCAAAACTTTTTAGATAGGACAAAAAAACATAAACCATAAAAAAAATTGATAAACTGCATCTTATCAAAATTAAAAACTTCTACTCTTCAAAAGACACCATTAACAAAGTGACAAGGAGGTCCAAGATCAGGAGAAAATGTTCCCAGTGACTATTTCCAACAGAGGACATGTGTGCAGAATATATAACAAACTTCATAATATGAAGGCCAAAAATCCTATAAAATAATAGGTAAAAGATCTGAACAATTACTTCACAAAAAAAGATATATGAATGGCCAATAATAACATAAAAAGATATTCAACATCATTGTCATCAGAGAAATTCAAATTAAACCATGAAAAATCAGCATAGCCACTAGAATGGTTAATATTAAAAATGTCTATTCCAAGTGTTGATAAGGATGTGGAGCAACTGGAACTCTCACACTTTGCTAATGCTAATGAGAATATAAAATAGTTCAACCATTTTAGAAAAAGATTCTATACTTTGTTACAAACCTAAACATTCACTTACCATACAACTCAAAACTCCACATCTAGGTATTTACCCCCGAAAAATGAAAACCTATTGTCAAAAAAATCCACTTTTACGTGAATGATTAAAGCAGTTTTACTCTTAACAGCCAAACCGGAAGTAGTTCATATATCCATCAGTAGGTGACTGGATAAACAAACTGGAGTGTACCCAGATAATGAGAGGATAGGGTGAGGCACAGATGAGACATGAATGGCAAAAAGTTGATGTATGTTGAAGCTGGATGAGAGATACGTGGGGGTTGATTATACTATCCTGTTTACTTCGTATGAATTTGAAAATTTCCATAATAAGTATTTTTAAAGTAACACCACAATCATTTTCAAAAATTATAAAAATGATTTATTCATTGATCCAATAATTATCCCTCGGAAAACTGATCTTAGAAAACAATCAAAAAGAAGAAACAGACTATATGCATGAAAATATTCTTCTAATCTATTTACAATGTTGGAAAAAATGGAAAGAGCCCAAATGTATAAAAACTAAGAAATGCTCAAGAAATCATACTTTATATAATATTATGCAGATATTGTAATTTATTAATATAAATAAAAGCTAACATTTGTACTTTCAATATACTAGGCCCTATTCTCGGCACTTTAGTTGACTTAACTGATTTCATATGAATTATATGAAGGAACATTGCATCATTTAACAAATATTATGTACTATACCTACCAAGACTATGCTAGGCACTGAAATAAAAGAATGAGCAAGGGCCAGACCTGGTCTTCTAGTGGTTAAGTTTGGTGCTCTCCGTTTTGGTGGCCCAGTTTCGGTTCTGAGGTGTAGACCTACACCACTCTGTTAGCAGCCACGCTGTGCTGGCAGCCCATATACTAAAAAGAATTAGAGGAATGTCTGCATGGCTGTTAACTCAGGGCAAATTTTCCTCAGCAAAAAAAAAGGGGGGGGGCAAGAAAATGATATCATTAGTCTCACAGAGCTTTGAAAAGTCTATTGGATGATGTACATAAGTGAAGAAACAATTACAGTACAATGCAATCAATGCACTGATAGGAAAAATAAAATGCTTATCTTTTGATCTAAGCAGCAAAGTGAATGCTTAAGCATAATTCCTTTGTGATGACAATTATGTAAGGGGACCAGATCGAAAGGAGAAAAGGTTTGACATCTTCAAGTGATATAATTACAGAACTATTTAATTTTAACTTTATTTATTTATTTATTTACTTGAGGAAGATTAGTCCTGAGGAAGACTGGCCCTGAGCTAACATCCGTGCCCATCTTCCTCTACTTTATATGTGGGACGCCTACCACAGCATGGCTTGCCAAGCGGTGCCATGTCCGCACCCAGGATCTGAACTGGCGAACCCCAGGCCGCCAAAGTGGAACATGGACACTTAACCACTGTGCCACTGGGCCAGCCCCTAATTTTTATTTTGAATTCTGTCAATTTTGCTGCAATATTTTTAGTGTAATAAAATCAAATCACCTATACATCAGTAAATCAATTTAGTAATGAGTAGGGTTTGTTATACGCTACTAATTTTATTGTAATTTTAAAAATCTAACCAGCTTGGCAAATCTTTCTCAGGTTTCTCCTATTAGCCAGTATAATAGAAAATGTGTTTATTGGTCCTAATTCTCTATATACTGAAAGTCTGATCTAGTTACTCTGCTAAAGTAGTTCTCAACCTGGTTGCATATTAGAATCACCAAGGGAGCTTTAAATTTAAATGATGTTTGAACTCCACCCCAAACCAATTAAGTCCATATCTCTAAGGGAAGGACCCACTGATCTACAGCAAGAGCCATGGGTCACTTTTTCAATTTTTACTTAGGTCTTTGTTGAGTTCTTTCCATGCAGGAAGTTTGATATCCATAATTACTATATTTTTGGCTGGGAATATAATTAAATTTACTGACGTAGACACTTCAAAAAGTGATTAAACAAAATATAGGTCTTCTATTCATTTTTCCATATTCTAAAATTGTGTACTCTGAGGAGTGTGCATTTTTGATGACTTACCACATGCAAGGCGACAACGGGGTGCCAAGCACAATTAAGAAAGCAAAGTTAGTTATTCTCTTCAATCAGTATTTTCATCATTCCTCAGTAAACAGAAAAGACACCATATACAAAGAGAATAGAGAATGGTCCCGACCTAAAATAAACATCAGAGCTCAGAGAGGAACGTAGAAACAACAAGCTGAAGTGTGAATAGCTTTGTTGCAAGTGAAATGACGAAAAGGACAATTTTTCCAGTCCACCTCCTTCTGTCCTTCCCAAATTCCAGTGTACCATATCTTGCTTTCACACAAACATTGAGAAGACTCAAAGGGGAGCTTACTCAAAAGGGTGAGTAACGTCAATATTCCCTCATTCTTGTGAGGTGCTTTCTCTTCGTACCTTGATTGTTCCTCCCCGGGCTACGTGGAAGTGCGCCATGCTGCTGTTTAATCACTCCTACGCCTATGCAGGTTGTTGTGCTGAATTTTCGGGGGTGACCCTGTGGAAGGCAGGGATAATAGCTATTGGACTTGCTTGATACAGTACTTAGCACAGTAACACGTGCTCGTGGATGCCTAATAAGCCATGGAGTAAAATTAGTCTAATTCTGCTCAGATTCCTTGTTTCATCAGCCTTTAGGGAGACAATGATAATTAGTTGAAATAGCTGGAGAATAATACTTAATCATAGAAAAGTAATGCAGAAAAATTATGAAAAACAAATTATCTTTGCCTAAGGTACATTTCTGTCTGAGAAAAAGAGAAAAATAAAGCAACCTTGAAGTCCTCCAAGATGTACATGCCAAAATGTTGGGGGATTTTTCCTTCTTTTAGTGTAATCACTCTGGGTAGAAATTTGACTCAAATTCTCAGATGGGTCAAGCTTTCCTCTGACCTTATCAAATAATTAATGTGAGATTTTTATAGAAACCTTAACAGTTTATTAATATTAATATGAAATATAATTAAATGCACAGCAATGACTCTCAATTAATTGCTCAATTCTTTCAAGTTTAGAGATAATGATTTTTCCCCAAATATGTACAGACTGATATTGTTTTGATACACTGACTTACATAATGTTCAACAAAGTAACTAAAAACAAAAGGAAATAAAGCAAGCTTTATCTAAAATAATGAAACTGTTTCAGCTGCTTGAGTTCAAATGAAGCACCTTTTTGAAAATGATAAGTGTGATTAAAGAAGAGTATGGTTTTAAAGTGTGGGTGGTTAGATAATTGGAACTGCAGAATAGTTACAAGCTGTGCTTTTCCCATCCTGGACAGGCCTTTAAGGCTTGTTGAATGTGATTAAGATGTGAATTAATGGAAAATTAACCTCGTAGCAAGACATATGCAAGATGGGGAACATCTTCCTTATACTTTAACAGTATAGCAATACGAAAACACAAACCCAAAGAATATTAACTGCAACACATTTTAAATGTTTTTTTCTTTAATTTGCATGCTGTCATTTTGTAACAGCGATGACTTCCGAGGACTCACCGTCAGTCCCACGCAGGCAGCGTGGGTGGAGAGGCAGGGCTGTTTTTGCCTGCAGGCTCCCTCCATCGCCAGCGCTGCAGCTCGCCTCCGGAAGAGAACGAGGCCTGGACGGCGTGACTCATTCTCATATTTTCTTTTGCTTTAGGAAAATATTTAAGCACGATGAATGACTGCTTCAGTCTAATGGTTATGCAAAATTATGACTTTGATTCTGCCTCCTTATTGCCTTTTTATATGATCTTTAATAAAGTCATATATTGCAAAGACCAAGCCAAGGAAGAAACCCAGCCTGCGTTTGCGGAGCCTCTGTTACTGCACACCTCTAGCTTGAGAAAAGCAGGAGTAGGAGGAACACCTACAGCATTGCTAATGCTAGTGAGCCAGAGATGTAGAAGATGAAACATATTCCAGGGAGCCATCTGCCTTTGACAGAGAACTTGCAGCTGTGTCCGCAGTGAAAATCATTTCAGAGGCACAGGCTGAAAATCAGCTCTGACCTCTCAGAGCAAGGATCAGCATCGCTGCTTCTGCTACAGCTGGTTTAACGTAGCCCCCCAGGTTATGTTTCCAGAGTTCCATCTTCTTTTCATTTGGCTTCGCACATCCTTTTGCCTTTGAGATGTGAAATGCGCTGGACTACCTGAAGTCTGGCTTTTAAAGGACTGGCTCTGAAGCTCACTCTCTCTACTGTGTCTTGAAGTTTAAAAGTATACACACTTGGCTGTTGGGGGATGGCTATGGGGCATTGTATTTGATCCTCAAGATATTGATTATATGAATGGGCAATGCCTTGAACTAGACTTGACAAATGTTAGCTAGGGTGGAGCCAAAAAACCTAAAATAGTGGGATTTGTTCTGCAGAGCTTGCATAGTATCTAACACAGAGTAGCTGTCAAAAAAAATTTTTTGAGAACAAATGAATGAACAAGTAAATGAATGAAAAAACAATTGAATCTACTTGGGCCAACAAGCTAAAAGGGGCGATCATCCATCACAATTCATACAGGCCTGGAGTTCAGCTTCTATATACTTCTTTCTGCCTAGTTTTTCTTTTCTCTCTACATTTTCAGAGTAGACGCCCAGGTCCTCTTGTTTTTCAGGCCCATGGTTTCTTCCAGACTTTTCCTGAAATTTTCCCATACACCCACTCCTCCCCCTGCTTCTCCAAGGCCTTGTGGCTCTTTCCCCTGAGCCTGTTCCTGTCCACCTCATGTAAGGCCTCCAAAGAGACTGTATAAAGAGCTGGTAAATCCCTGGCTTATCTGATTCAAATCAACCTAAAAAGAGGAGGCCAAATCCTAAATCAAAGTCCCTATCTGTTGATTTTTTGCTAACAATTGATTTCCTCTCATATTATCCCATTTTAAACAAATCGAGGTCACTTTTATGAAATAATTTATTCGAATATTTAAAAATAATGGTAGCATTTGTCTTTGTAATCTGTAGTCTATGTGGTTGGTATCACTATTTTAAAATGCAGTTGTCCCTCTATTTTCTGTGCTGTGATCCCACTTCAGAGGACCCTATCATGCCTGCATGTGGGGCTCCACAGAGTCTTCAGGAAATAGAATCACCAGAGTGTTCAGTGGTGGAAACAGACACACGACAAGACAATTCTGAAAAGATGCACCTGAACTGGCTTGTACGTAATGCATTGCACAGCATCGTTTACTTTGAACAACTGTGCCTGGAGAAAGAGATTTTTTTTTCAAATGTCAAGCACCAAACTCTTCAAACAATTCCACACTTTCCTGATTCTCATTCTAATTTCGTCAGAAATCAAACAGAAGCGTCGACTTCAAGGCAGTATCTTCTGCCCCAAACAAATATGATCAAAAAATGATATCCAACAACAGTACCATTTATGTTTGGGGCCTGATAACAGTTGTTCAGAGATGAGCTACAGATGAGAAAAGAAGGCACCAGCCTCCTAGGTTGAGAACATACGTTGCTTGTTCAGTCAACTAACAGTTTTAGATCCTAAGCTTAGTTGCTTAGTGTTTCTAGTTGCTTCTAGTGTTGGTAGCAGAAAATGTCCCAGTCCAAGCACAAATACGATTCAGGCATGTACTATCGAGCCTGAAGTGAGGGTGGAGCCTCCAGAGATTACTCGCATGAAGATTTGAAGAGACCCAGGCTGGAGATGAAGGGTGACAACAATTAATATTTAGGCAAAATGGAAAGGAAGGGACATTTGATTTGGTTCAAAGACAAAATTTGATTCAAAGATAAGCTAATAGCCCAGTCACTGGGCTGGAGGGAAGCACAGTGCCCATAATTCAGGGAGTCCACAGACCCAACTCCCCAGGACCCAGTCAAAGGACTATGACAGGGGACCAGTGAAAACCAAGAGTTTTTCACTACAGTTTCGATGGGCATGGCGAGAGCAAGATTGTCCTCCATATTTGTGCCAGAAGCTGCCAATTGCATTTCTGGGCCAGAAATTGATCCAGAATCTTCTATAAAATACGAATGAGAAGAAAAAACATTATTCTTGCTGTGCTTATTCGGCTCTAGGCAGTGTAGTGGTGCTTTGTGTATGTTGTGTTTACCTAAGAGACATCAGCAATCTCAACTTCAGTAGTTCTCAGCCTCAGCCCAGGCACCAAGCACAGCACCTCCATACAGCTCTGGTCTATATGGGAAGTCCCAGTAGCAAGAAATCTTCAGTGAACAACTGTGGCATAGATGCTGAATTTGGTATCTGTGGTAGCCAGCCTCCAAGATAACTCTCAAGGATCTCTGCCTTCTGGTGTTTATGTCCTTGTATAATCCCGTGTTGATTGAATAGGGTGGATCTATGAAACCAGTAGAATATTGTGGAAATGTCAGTGTTTGGCTTCTCAGAATAGGTCATAAAATACAACGCAGCTATAATTTTTTCTTCTCTCTTGGATCACTTGTTATGTGAGAAGTCAGCTGCCGTTAACACTTAAACAGCCCTATAGGTAGGATACATGGAGAGGAACGGGGGCTCCTGCCAAAACACCAGTGACAGACTGAGGCTTCCTGTCAACAACCTTGCAAGTGAGCCATCTTAGAAGCAGATCTTCCAGTCCCAGTCAAGCCTTCAGTTCACTTTGTCCAAAGCCAAAAATTTAACTTCAGCCTCATTAGTGATCTCCAGCCAGAATCACCCAGCCTAGCTGCTCTGGATTCCTGACCCACAAAACTGGTGAAATGATCAATGTTTAGTAATTTAAGCTACTAAGTTTTGGAATAATTTGTTACATATCAGTATATAACTAATACAGATTTTAGTATTGAAAGTAGAGTACCAGAGTAACAAACAACTAAAAATATGGAAGTGGTTTTAGAAAAGGCAGTGGGCAGAAGCGGCAAGGACTTTGGGGAGAGTATAGTGGGAGCCTAACGTGTGGTGAACAGGCTGTTAGAAGCCAGATCGCCTTTAAAGAGGGTCTAAGTTGGGACTTAAAGGTGATGGATGAAAAACTTATTGGAAACTGGAGGAAAAGGGGTGCTGTTATGTAGTATCAGAAAGTTTAGTGACATTATTTCCTGCAGTTACATTGAAAGTAGGAAATGTACCATGCAAATGGAGTGCTCTAGCTAAAAAGACTTCAATGCAGAGTGTTGAAGGTGCTGCTTGATTGCTTCTTGATGCTGATAGCAGAATGCAAGCAGAGAGAGATAAGCTGAAGGAAAGACTTTTAAACAAAAAGGAACAAGGACTTCCTGGTTTTCAAACTTCCCAGCCTCTCCAGATGACTAACAATGTCCCAGTTAAGAAATGGCTTCCAGGAAAAGATGAAGCCCAGGACATTACCAGGAAAATACGGTCTTATGATAAAGTCAAAGTTGTGGTTATAAAGCCCTTTGTTAAAAGCTCACATAGATCTAATATGATGCTTCAGGCAACTGCTCAGTCAAACAATAGGGCTTCTAAGACGCTTAAGGGTGAATTTCCTCAGCAATCTCAGCAGAAGCTCAAGTTAGACAAGGACTTATCTCGAAAAGATTTGCAGACATGGCTTTTGTCTAATAAGGAACATACGAAATTTTTAAGACAATTATATTGGCAGAAACACCACTACCTTGAACTGAAAGGGACAGAAATGGCAAAAAATGGCAAAAAGGACTTTGGACTCCCAAAATTCAACTTGCAGTGAACAGGCTTGAAAGCTATGCAGCTGCAAACCTGGCTTAGCTTTCATGGAAAAAGATAAGTGACTCAGAGCCAAGGGCTTAGAGGGTAAACGTAAGAACCGTGGAGAAGTAGTAGGACTACATCCTCATCAAGCGACTTCCAAAATATGCCCAGCTAGGTCTCAGACCACTGACACTTGTGTACTTCCTGTTTTCCGCCTTTTTAAACTAGAGTGTCTACTGCAGTCATCTTACCCCTATCCCACCACCATGTGTTGGGTGTGTTGGAGGAAAATCGCTTGGTTCTTTAGGTTCACAAGTGTTGAGATCAAAAGCAACTGTACTCAAGGAGCTGTACTTAAAAAACTATACCTGAGGAGCCACATCTGTATCTGCGCCTGATTTCAACAATGGGATTCTGCACTTCAAGCTGAGGTTGTCACAGAATGAGATTTGGGGGGGTCTTGGGAGGGGTGTGAGTGTATTTTGCTTGTGGAAGAGACATGAATGATTACACGCCAGGAGGTAGTACCGCAGTAGTCAGCCTCCAAAATGGTCCCAATGTTCCCTGACTCCTGTATATTAGTATATACATATGTAATTTTACCATTATAAAGGATATGTAGGACACAATTTACACTTTCTAAAGTCTGAACAATCAATACAACAATAAACTAAGTTCTGATTTGTAGTGTTTGCAGATATCGATAGTATAAATACTCCCACCGTGGCTGATTTCAAGCTACCAACTTAACGTCATTGAATTCAAAGATAGGCTGAGACTGAAATGTGCAGCCTGACACAACCATGCAGTATTTCCTCCCTACAGACGCAATAGACATAAATAACCACGAGACCTTCAAGAAAGGAAAAAGGTAGTAAAACAATGAGGAAGTGAAGAGCTTCGAGTATTTATTACCTTAGCTTTTAATATAATTTACTTAAATAAAGTTTACATAATTTCCAATAATGTCTGTGTTTAATAATTGGCTTGCAAAATTTTTAAATTTTAACACTTACCTCTTGAAAGCAGGCACGAGCCAGCTTCAGCACACCGTTGAACTGAGCCTCCTGTCAACAGCCCTGGATGTGAGCTATCTTGGCAGCAGACCCTCGGGCCCCAGTCAAGCCTTCAGATGACCACAGCCTCAGCTAACATCTTGACTGAAGCTTCCTGAAAGACCCTGAGCCAGAAACACCCAGCTAAGCCACCTCTGGATTTCTGACCCATAGACTCTGTGAGATAATAAATTTTTATTGTTTAATCCACAAAATGTTGAGGTAATCTGTTACTCAGCGACAGATAATAATACATCAGCAGCTGCTGCAGCCATGGGACACGTTGCTACACTGAGGCAGAGGAGTATAGGAGGGAAATGGGGAGCCCTGGATAAGCAAGAGCAACATCTCATAGAGTACCCTTGGCACCTCTGTAAGTACCCCAAAACTACTCGAGAGATTCAAGAGGGAATTGGGGTTTTTTCCAGGGTTTTTTTCTTCTCATTTTACCAATGAAGTAACTGAGGCTCAGAGAGGTTAAATAGCATATCTAAAATCACACAGCCAATAAACCAGTAAGAAGTAAACCCAAATCCAGGCTTCGGTTCTCCCCGGGAGACCTTAACAAGACCTTTAGTTTTTAGAAGACTTTATTGTTTATGAACAACTTGATGCCCACATAATCTGATGAAGGAAAAGGGATGATTATTTCTACTTTAGAAATTAAAAAATTGAGATTTACATAGCTAGTAACCAGAGCTGAAACTAAAAAACCTTCAAATCTCTAGTCCAGCATTCAAAAAATGACTAAAAAGCAAGTTGAGTACAAAATATGATTGTAATTAAGTGTTAAACTTTGTAGTATAGAAAAATAAAAATTGAGAATTCAATAGCCTTCTTAGATTTTTGCCAGTCTTTCTAAATTGCAGTTAGAGGCAAGAAAACATCTAACAAAGACATAATCAATAAATGTAGGTAATATTTTTAAGAGGTATTAAAATTATTGTTCAAAACTAAATTTCTTTTGGGCCTTATCCAATTTGACCCAGGACCTATGGGCCCCTCTTAATTTGCATGATTGCCTCATACAGCATTAATATATTTCCAAGCTCTTCAAATTATTCACTTTAACAGCTTTTCATAAACACTTCAGATGAATAGTAACACAGCTTTGTTTTCCAGATGTCATTTCATGTGTCTGAATAATGACTTTTATGATTTACATCAATTCAGGATAGGGAAGAACAAACACCAAATTTAACTTGGAACAATTTTAACAAATTCCATATTTGCTTTTACTATTTTTATTTGGTACAGTAAATGCAGTGGTGGAAGTTCCATTACAAAGGCTAGAATTTGCAAGACTGGGATGCTCTCTGAGACGAAGTTAGAGAAATATCAACCAAATGGCCCACTGTAAGAGGTACATTGTAAATGTGATGATTAGAGAAACAGGATGTATCCAAAATCCAGAATTACAGTAGAATGTGGCTGAATCTGATCAAACTGACTAGGGTAGAGTCTCAGGGTGCCATAAAAATGGTTGTGGTCAAAGGAAACTGCATCTCATCAATCCCACTGTAATTTGTAGGAGGAGGACGCATCAATAGCACTGGCATGGTCTTCATACGTCTGGAAAAAAGGGAGCAAAGACTCAAGGAAGCAGGTGAGTATTCTAGGCAGTTTTGAGCAACAAATACATCCAGACATAAATTAGAGAACGGTCCCATTCCAGAAATAAAACAGTCCCGTTCTCCTGGATAAGCGATCCTCAAACATTTTGATCTCAGGACCCCTTCACACCTTTAAAAAGTATTGAGGACCCCAAAGAGCTTTTCTTTATATGAGTTATATCTATTCATATTTACCATAATAGAAATAAAACTGAGAAAAATTTAAAATGCAAAATACATAATCGCACATTCCATTAGCTGTCAGAATGATGACATCATCAGACATCAGGTAGACTCTGGAAAATTCCACTGCACACTCATGACTGACAGTGAAAAAGACAACCTCTTAATATTGTTATAAAAATCATTTTGACTTCACAGATCCTTAACAGGGTCTCAGGGACTTGGAGCCCACCCTGTGGAGCCCTGTCCTGGAGAATCACCAGATAAACAACTGTCTATGGTGTATCGACTTCCCAGCAGAACTTCCTATGGATGAGAAAGGAATTTACCTCCTCAGCAGTCTGCTCATCTGCCGTCTTCCTTACTAGCATTCTGCTTTGTGTGCCAGACTGGGGTGAGTTGGCTTGGAGAAAAGGATTTTTCTCTGAGTCTCCTCACCTCTAGGAAAACCCTATCTTGGTTTCTCATAGTTGATGCATCAGAACATTTCCTCTTGTAAAGCTCAAGTTCAATCTCATTCTCAAACCTCTGGTCAGGACTCTAAGAAATACGTTAAGCCTCACGTTCATAGTTAGGGAGCCACTGAAGAAGTTAGAGGAATGAAATATTAAATGTACTTACTGAGCACTTACATACTCCAAGTTCTAAGTTCTACATTCAGTAATTTTCATAATAAGCCAATAATTCCCATTACAACCCTGTGAGATAGGTCTATAATCTTCATTTTAGAGATGGGTAAACTGAAGGGTTAAGACATTACACAAGATCATATTGGTATGTGATAAAGCTGGAATCTGAACCTTATAATAATAATAATTACAATAATAAACAATTGATTACATTTCTAAGTGTGTCAAGACATTGCTCTAAACACCTTATGTGTGTTATTTATTTCTCACATCAATTCTATCAGGTGAATACTATAATTAATTTCCCATTTGTATTTGAAGAAGCTGACACACAGATAGATTAAGGGAAATAGGCAGGATCACACAGCACATAATTGGTGGAGCTTGAACTTGACTGAACCCAGGCCGTCTGACTCCGGAATGCACGCTCTTAACCCCTGCTTCTTCTACTCCTGCTACCAGCCTCACTGAGTCACAAGCCTCTTACCCTCCACATTGCCTCTCTGGAAGTCTTCTAAGGACAGAATTATGGAGAGGCACCGTCTCCTAGCTGCACAGTATGTACTAAGGCTGGCCAGTTACAATAAGATCACCTTCATAGCACAACTATATATAAATAGTGCAGCAGTAAATATTTAGGAGTAAGTAGTAAATATCTACATGTATTATTTTTGTTCTGTAGAACAAAACTAATAGAAAAATCACTGGTTAATTCAATACAAGTATTAAAGCATAAAAAATAATTATAAAATGAGAGAATCCCAGAATCTTAGAATTGTAAAGGATCATAGTTATGATATAAGCAGAAAGGGCAGTTAGACTATGCACAGAAAGAATCTTTGAACCGATGGCGAGCTTCAATCTCTCTCCACATTACTAGGCATGAAAAATCCAAGGACTCTGGCCAATAGGCATCATTTCAGGTCACCTTTACACCACCTGCCCCAGAAGTACAGGTGAGGGCATTGGCCAGTTTCTAAATATCCATTCATCTCCCTGTGTACTCTGACTATCTATAAAGCTGCTTAACTTCTTATTTAAAAAAAAAAATCACTATTAAGACAGAATTAAGACCTGTTTCTTCAGTAATGAACTTTATGGATGCAGAATTTTTTTAATACTATGACTGAAACTATTTTTTTGAAGATATATTTAACATATGACACTTTGTTTTCATCTAATAGGTAATTATTTACCCAACTGCCAACTTTGCTGATGATTTTGTGCTCTGAACTCTTGCTGAATAAAACTCCATTTCCATTGATAATAGTTTCATTTAAGTGCTTTTACAGACATTTGGATATAAAGATGAACTTAGAAGTAATTCCTTTGATATTCTTTGATAATTTCAAAAAGGAAGAAATTTGGAATCTGAGTGCTTTTCAACTGGAAAAAAAAAACAGTGCCAGTCAGAACAGGTTAAACCCTTCCTGACCTTCAATGACATTTAAATACTCTTCTTCCAACCTAACTCACTTTGTCCTAACCAGATAGAGACTTGACTTCAGAGCTGATAAAGGGAGTTTGTGCTCCACTGTACTGATTGTAGTACTATTCACACGCCACTCTCTCTCTCTCTCTCAGTCCCACCTTCCCTCACTCACTCCCTCCCTTGATCTTCTGGACAGTTCAGGTCTTCTATTTTAATGATCAGTTTGTTTACTGGTTATAAAAATGCCCTATTCCTATTTAGAGAGAGAAGCTAGGAGTAGAATGTTATCTTGGATTTGAATAAGCCTAACTGATTCAACAATTTTCTTATTATAAGCCCTGCTATCAAAAAGTATTTAATAAGGATTTAAACAACTTCTATTAATACATTTAAAAACAGTGTATGATAATTCAGGCCACATTTTATTTTATTTATTGGAAAGGAAAATTGGCCCTGAGCTAACTGTGCCAATCTTCCTCTATTTTGTATGTGGGATGCCGCCACAGCATGGCTTCATGAGCAGTGTATAAGTCTGCTCTCCGGATCTGAATCTGTGAACCCTGGGCCATCAAAATGAAGTGCATGAACTTAACCACTACGCCACCAGGCTGACCCAGGCCACGTTTTTTTTTACTGGTTCTGTTTTAGGCTGAAACAGATATGGCCAGGGGTGTGGGGAAGGTTTAAAAGAAAGAAAGACTACAACGAAAGACAAACTTAAATGAAGTTTTAAAAACTGATGCATTATGCGTGTGTGTGTGTGTGTCTTAGGCAATAAGTGGCATATAAAACATTCAACAGTAGGCACAAGATAATTCAATGTGCAGATCATATAGGGAATGTACATTTCAAAATTTCAAACTGAGTTTGGTTGTGTAATTAATTATCCAAACAGCAACAGCTGATAGACCCAGAATAGAAAAGAGTTCAAAAGAACTAGGATAAACACGTAGAGTTTATAAATAGCATCCATCTGTTATTAGTTATATCTCATAGATGCAGCAAATCAACTCCTGTTCCTCATATCAGTTACTGTTTGTCCTAAAATATATCTCTTGCCAAAGCACCTTGGTGCACAGTGACTAAAGAAAAAGACAGAGAGAGTACTCTTCAATTTTCAGTTTGCAACATTTCTATATGATGATGCGTTTTCTTTTCTTCTCCTTTCTGTGACAGGTTTGTTACGTTATCGTCATCTGAAACCATAGCTCCAATACCAAAAAATGCAGTGATGGATGTAACGAGTAAGAGTCAAGGATTTTTCACTCTGTGGCGTGACACTGCTGAGGGTAACAGGGCTACAGAGCCCAGAGCACTAGACCTCAGCCTAGCATGTCAATGACAGCAGTGCCTGCAGAAGAACCAGAGGATGCAGCAGCACAGGAGGCCTTCACCGGGCTGCCAGGGAGCTGATGGAATGAAAAGACTTGAAAAACACTGACCTCATGGTTCTATTCTAAAGCAGGGCCTTGCTATCAGCTGCTCCTAAGTTTTAGGGCCATAGTCAAATTATTTTCTTCAATTTGCCCCCCTCATATTGAAAGAGAATTAGTAGTGCCAGCTTTTTCGCTCCCTACCTCACAGAACGCTGTTCTGAATAGTTAGTATCTGTGTAAAACTTTAAGCAGGTAGATAAAAATATTTTTCTATCTATTGTTCTGTCTTGAATTCAATAGATATGTATGAGTAGCATCAGGAAGCTAGGAATCTTTCTGCAAGGAGCTTATAGTCTAGCTGGAGAGAGAAAGTACCGTATCCGTTACCTAATGCTACACAACAAATTACCCCAAACTTAGTAACTTAACATTTCCTCTTTCACAGTTGCTGCAGGTCAGGGGGCTGAGAGCAGTTTGGCTGGGTGAACCTGGCTCAAGTATCTGAGAAGGTTGCCGTGAAGCCGTCTGCTGGGGCTGCAGTCTCATCCACTAAGGGAAGCACTGCTTCAGGTAGTTGTTGTCCGGCCTCAGTTTTTCCCTGGTTGTTGACCAGAGACCTTTTGGTTCTTCACCACGTGGCCTTCTCCATAGGGTGTCTGAGTGGTCCCACAACATGGCAGTTGGCTTCCCTCAGAGAGAATAATCTGAGAGAGAGAGAGAGTGAGCATGCACCCCAGATAGAAGCCAGAGTCTTTTTATAACCTATTATCAGAAGTGACATACCATCACTACTGCCATACACTATTGGTCACACAAACCAACCCTAATAAAATGTGGAAGGAAACTTCACAAGTATGTGAAATCCAGGAAGTGAGGATCACTGGGGGCCATCTTGGAAGCTGGCTACCACAGATACAGCCTTACAAAGAGCAGATGTGTGAATTCAGTGCATGATAATTCTGAACCAACACGTCAGAAAATAATGCTATACAAGACCATCACAGGAGAGCTGAGCTGATGAGGAAGGGGTCGTGGTGCTGACAGGGCTTCCAACAAGCCTTGAGGTGTGGTTAGAATTTAAACAGGCAAACAGAAGCCGGGAAAATATTGCAGTCCAGGGAAGTAGCAGGACCAAGGAGGAGGGACAATTATCTACAAGACATGCTGGAGAAGCTAGGAAGCCCAGCTAAGTGTTGTTCTGATAGCCTTCCCCTTTGGGAGCCAAATAAGTTTTTCAAAAGAGGATAATATTGAGTTTTCCTGCCTTGACTTCTGATCTGTGACTCTGACACCAGAAAGTGTGACCCACTGAATCTCATGAAAACTCACATTACAAACAGAGGTGCAGAAAGTACCCCAAGATCATGAGAATCAACACCTAGAGTACCAGTAACGCTAAACAGGAAAAACTCTACTTAGTGTGTAGAATGCCCTAATGCTTTGTCTGCAGCACAGCAATACGTTATCATATGCTAAAAGAGACTATTATTCTTCAAATCAAAAAAAAGGTTTCCAAAAAATGGGATTAATAAAACGTTAATGAATTTTGATGAGCTATTTTCATGATGTCTATTATCTAATGATTAATACTCTATCAAGGAAATATTTTTCATCTCATTTAGCCTCCTAATTTATTTAGATATGAAATAAACAAAGGAAAATGATATATCTGTGTTGGAATTTTTTCCTATTTGAGATCGATGTTTAGTGATGAGATGAGCCCTCAGAAGCTTCTGCATTGATCACTCACTTTTAAAGAATGTGAAATACTTCTGTAATTGGCACCTGGATGCAACAGAATCCGTGAAGTAACACCTACGTATAATCTCATTGCATAGACTTTGGTGACTGAGAGGAAATGACTTGTCCCAACTCCAGGGTATTCACCATATTTTAAATTTGATTAGTTCTGTCCTTCACTATTTTGTGTGCTGGGGGGTGGGGAGGAGTGAAATATACATAATATAAAATTTGCCATTTTAACCATTTTTAAGTGTACATTTCAGTGGCATTAAGTACATTCACATTGTTGTGCAACCATGACCCCAATCCAATTCCAGAACTTTTTCATCATCCAAAAGCAAAACTCTGCACCTATTACAGAATAACTCTCCATTTGTCCCTCTCCTAAGACCCTGGTAACCACTAGCCTACCTTCTGTTTGTGTGAATTTGACTGTTCCAGGTACTTCACATAGTGGAATCATATTATAGTTGTCTTCTTCTGTCTGGCTTATTTCCCATAGCATAATGTCTTCAAGGTTCATCCATTACCCTTCACTATATTAAATATACTTTATCCATGAAGAAAGCCAGGATCCTTCTTAAGTATGTGGAATTTGTTTACATCTATAGGTGATAAAATATGTAGTTTTACCTCCTGTCAATATGTAGCATACAAGGATGTCATAGGAGGGATAAAGGCTATATACTTTTCCTGCTGAAATAGGAACAAAGAAAGAGAGCTGGTCAGTTGACATTGCCTCTAAGGATGTGGGCAAGAACCTACTAATGGAATCCAGTAGTCATAAGCAGGAGCCAGAAGTGAAAGGGTTTATGGACATTTCCCCTGACCAATCTGGCTTGTACCTTCTTTATATGCCCCTGAATGAAGAAGAAACTCTAGGCTCCATTTTCTGTTGGAGTGTCTCTGTTATTACAACCATATTGCATGAACCTCCTATAGTCTTATACATTTTCTTCCATTGATATGCAATGAGATAAAAGATTACAAAGTGTTTAACATTCAATATGCATCATTGCTTGTGAATATCTGTAAATATTTTTGCTATTAATCGGAATCAGAAGTTTTAAATGTAAGTTAGGCAGCAGTGTTACTGAATCATTTCATGACCTGAGTGTGATATATTTCACAATATCAAAGGTATATACATATATCTCACACCACACCAAGATCATGAAATAGATCATATATGTCTGTGAGTGCATGGATGTGTGCGCACATACACAGTGACATAAACAAGGAGAATGGGGTTTCTAGATGAATAAAGAACAGTGAGGGTAGTAAATATCTAAGTAAATGTCTGATGAGTCATGATGGCAAACTGACCAATCTGGTACCATCCCAATCTCTGACATGGAAAAAACAGTCAGAGAGGCATGCTCTGTACAGTGGATGTCACCTCATAGACCACTGCTGCGAAGTGTGTAAGAATTTAGGAGGAGAGGAAATGAGCTTTTGAAAACTGTGTGAAGAGCTAATCTGGATTCTCTTTAGTGATCTCTAAGAGATTCAGATAAAATATAAAAACTCCTTTTAAATTTGTTTTGGCTATTGGACTATATTTTAAATGTGATTGCGTGCAGAGATAAGACCACATGCAGCCCTATCTTCTATCAGGGTTACAAATTACACTTTCACTTTTTACTATCCATCATTATTAGAAGCATCACTATATGGCCTTAACTGAGCACATTCTCAATTGACCATTGTTTTGTTATGTTGAGTAGTTGATACCAGCTGCTACAATAGAAAATCTCAAAACCTTAGTGATAACATAAATAAATCTTCCTCAGGTACATCAATTTCTATGTGGATTTGCCAGGCTCTCCATTTAGTGATCCAGGGAGCTAGAGTCCCTTCATCTATGTCACTTCCATCTCAAGTCATGTCCTCCAAGGTTGACACGACTGGGGAAGAGAGGGTTGGAGGAATGTCTCTTAACTGCCTTAGCCGGGAAAAGGTTTTCATCATTTCTGCTCATTGTCCCAAACTGAATGCAAAGGAGGCTGGGAAATGCAGAAAAGTACATGGATATTAATTGAGCACCAAATATCTCTGCCGTAACCATGATACTATCCTTGGGGTTACACAAAAGGAAGAGAGATTTTACTTTCCTTTTGGCACCTGTGGTCTATACAGATGATAAATGCTCTTGTGTCTGAATATACACAGGATAACAGCAAACCCAGGGAAAACACAAAATACTGTACATGTCTCCACTTCTTATCTGCAATTCGAAACTCCAAGATGCTCTGGATAGCAAAGATTTTCCAATAACTCTTTCAACACAAAAAAATTACCTGGACTGAAGTGAGGGCATCTGGATGTAAGGTTTTCATTTAACAGCCTGTAAACCTGGGTAAAATGTATATTAGTTAGGAGTAAGAATAGGAACTAAACTGTAGTGGCAGTTTAGATATATTCTGTTTGTCCCTAAGCTTTCTGTCATCAGTCACATCAATCTTAGCCAACATTTACTGAGTATTTCCTGTGTAACAGGCTTTCTTCTAAGTGCTTTGCATTTATTAGCTCAGTTAAGGTTCTCAAAAACTCTTTGGTGTAAGTATTATTATCATCTCCATTTAACAGACATGGAAACAAAGTCCCACTAGGTTTAGATAAGGTCACCCAGCTAAAAGAAAGGAAGTTAGGGATAAAATTCAGGCAAATCTACTCCGGAAGCCCTTTTCTTAACTGCTACACTACACTGCTCCCACATAGTATTTAAAATCACATAAGGAAAATCTCTTTCCAGTGTAACATCATCAAAATCACAGTATAGGAGTTTTCTACCATCTCACACCCCCCAGAGAAGACTGATTTTGACAATCATTCACAGACAAGAGTGTTTGTGGAAGTCTGTGAGCCCAGTGGAGAAGTTCCAGCACATTGTTAGCACACACACACACACAAAACAACCCAGACTGGACACACTGAAGAGAGTAAAAGGAAGAGTTTCACTTTACCTGTGTCACTTGTACTCCAAGGCGGCACAGCTCAGTTCCAAGGAAGACCTTCTCTGCCTGTGTTTTCTACCAAGGAGGAAGGAAAGTGTGTGAGGGAGACACGGTTTCCCTAGCTGTTCAGGATGCTACTGAAGATGCCCATTTCTTTCCCACCTATCCACAATATTGAGCTGTGACCGAGTGACAGTGGCAGTAAGCAGCGAGGACAAGAGCAGCCAGGGCTCTGAATGAAACACATCAAAGCAACGTGGTTCCTACTAAGTGATTCACATAGTCCATCAAGAAGCCCACCGATGAGCCACTAAGGATGCTCACCAACTGGCTCACGGGCACCACCAATGCTCCAAGCACCTCACCCACACACTCCCACCCCATGGCCAGCTGGCTGTATGTATGTCAGAGGCCAAAGGTGGAGAGAGTGAGTCTTTGTAGACAGCTTGTGAACATGTGCAGAAAGTTGACTCAAATCTGCAGTATTAGCAGAAAACACACAAACTTGAGCATTCAGCATCACCCTAAAGAAAGCAAACAAGAAGCTGCCAGAACCCAGCCTGGCTTTGTGGGATTGAGAGAAGGCATACAATCTTAAGAATTGCCCTCCAAGAAGGAACAAGAAGTACAGAGCAGTTATATCCATTGAAAAAGTCTGAGAAAGCCTCAGGATCCCTAACACTGCTGACAGAAAGTATTTCTCTCCTGAAGACAGTCCATAAAGAGGAGGTGACTGCTTCTACAAATGCAGAACAGCAACACAAGGCTTCAAGGGGCGCAGAAAGCAAGGAAACATGTCACCACCAAAGGACGTAATAATTTTCTGGTAACCCATCCCAAATGAATGGAAATCCACAATTTGCTTGATAAAAAATTCAAAATGTTGTTTTAAAGAAGCTCAGGATAAATTCCTAGAAACATACAACATACCAAGACTGAATCATGAAGAAGTAGAAAAGCTGAACAGACCAATTACTAGTAAGGAGATTGAATCAGTAATCAAAAACTTTCCAACAAAGAAAAGTCTAGGACCAGATGGCTTCACTGGTGAACTCCACCAATGATTTAAAGAAGAACCAATACCCATCTTTCTCAAATTCTTACAAAAAGTAGAAGAGGAGGGAACACTTCCAAATTCATTTTACGAGGCCAGCCATACCTTGATAAAAAAAGCCAAGCAAGGAGACTACCAGAAAAGAAAATTACAAGTCAATAGCCCTGATGAACATTGACGTAAAAATCATCAACAAAATATTAGCAAACTGAGGGGCTGGGCCAGTGGCATAGTAGTTAAGTTCACGCACTCCGCTTTGGTGGCCCAGGATTCACAAGTTTGGATGCTGGGCATGGACCTAGCACCACTTGTCAAGCCATGCTGTGGCAGCATCCCACATATAAAATAGAGGAAGATTGGCACAGATGTTACCTCAGCAACAATCTCCCTCAAGCAAAAAGAGGAAGGTTGGCAACAGATGTTACCTCAGGGCCAATCTTCCTCACAAAAAATAAACAAAAAAAAATATATTAGCAAATTGAATTCAACAATACATTAAGAGAACATACATCATGATTAAATGGGATTTTTTCCAGGGATGCAAAAATGGTTCAACATCCACAAATCAATGTGATACACCACATTAGCAAAATTAACATATAATTACCTCAATAGATGCAGAAAAAACATTTGACAAAATACAACATTCTTTGATGATAAAAAAACTCAAAAAACTGGATATAGAGGGAACATACGTCAGCATAATAAAGGTCATATATGACAAGCCCACAGCTAACATCATACTCAACACTGAACACTGAAAGCTTTTCCTCTAAGGTCAGAAACAAGATGAGGATGCCCACTCTCACCACTTCTATTCAATATAGTACCAGAAGTCCTAGCCAGAATAACTGGGCAAGGAAATGAAATAAAAGGCATCCAAATTGGAAAAGAAGAAATAAAACTTTCTTTGTTTTCAGATAACATGATTTTATATATAGAAAACCTTAAAGACTCTATAGAAGAAACTGTTAGAACTAATAAATGAATTCAGTAAAGTTGCAGGATAAAAAGTCAACACACAAAAATCAGTTGTGATCCTACACATTAACAATGAACTATCCAAAAAAAGAATTAAGAAAACAATCCCGCTTACAATACCACCAAAACAACAAAATACTTAGGAATAGATTTACCTAAGAAGGTGAAAGACGTGTGAACTGTAAACTATAAGACATTGATAAAAGGATTTCAGAACACACAAATAAATGGAAAAGTATCCCAAGTTTATGGATCAGAAAAGTTAAAATTGTTAAAATGTTCATACTACCCAACATGACCTACAGATTCAATGTAATCCCTATCAAAATTTCAATGGAATTCTTTTACAGAAATAGAAAAAACAATCCTAAAATTTATGTGGAACCACAAAAGACCCTGAATAGCCAAAGCAATCTTGAGGAAGAAGAATAAAGCTGGAGGCATCATGCTTTCTAATTTCAAAATATATTACAAAGCTCTATTAATCAAAATAGTATATGGTAGTGGCATAAAAACAGACACAAACCAATGGAACAAAACAGAGAGTCTAGAAATAAACCCATGCATTATGGTTGACTAATTTTCAACAAGGCACCAAGAATGCACAACGGGAAAAAGATAGTGTTATCAACAAATTGTTTTAGAAAAACTAGGTATCCATATGTAAACAAAAAATGAAATTGGACCCTTAACTTACACAACACACAAAAATCAACCTAAAATGAATTAAAGAATTAAATAAAAGACCTAAAATTATGAAAATCCTGAAAGAAAAGATGGGGTAACCTCCTTGAAATTTGTCTTGGCAATGATTTTTTGGATTTGACACTAAAAGAAAAGACAGCAAAAGCAAAAATAAACAAGTGGGACTACACCAAACCAAAAAGCTTCTACCAGCAAAGGAAACCATCAACAAAATGAAAAGACTACCTGTGGAATGAGAGAAAATATTTGCAAATCGTGTATCTGATGAGGAGTTAATATCCAAAACATATAAGAAATTCTTACAACTCAATAGCAAAAGATAAAAACCTGGTTTTAAAAGTGGGCAAAAGCTCTGAATAGAGCTTCCAAAGAAGGTATGCAAATGGCCAACAGATACATGAAAAACTGCTCAATATCACTGAGCATCAGGGAAATACAAACCAAAACCACAATAAGATATCACCTTACACCTGTTAGGATGGCTGTTATCAAAAAGACAGGAGATAACAAATGTTGGCAAGGATGTGGAGAAAAGGGAACGTTTGTACATTGTCGGTAGGATTACATTCCAATTTACATATTGGTGCAGCCACTATGGAAAACAGTACGGAGCTTCCTCAAAAATTAAAAATAGAACTACCACATGATCCAGCAATTCCACTTTTGGGAATATATCCAAAGGAAATGAGATCATTATCTCAAAGACATGTCTGTACTCCAACATTCATTGCAGCATTATTCACAATAGCCAAGGTATGGAACAACCTACGTGTCCCTCAATGAATGAATGGATAAAGAAAATGTAGTATAAATATACACAATGGAATATTATTCACCCTTGAAAAAAGAAGGAAATCCTGCCATTTGTGACAACATCAATGAACCTTGAGGACATTATGCTAAGCGAAATAAACCAAAGACAAATACTGTATGATATTGCTTGTATCTGGAATATATATATTATGTTATATCATATAGAGAGAACAGAGTAGAATGGTGTTTGCTGGGGGCTGAGGGGTGGGGAAAATGTGGAGAGGCAGTCAAAGGGTACAAATTTTCAGTAATAAGATGAATAAGTTCTGGGGATCTAATGTGCAGCATGGTGACTCTAGTTAATAATACTGTATTATATGCTTGAAATTTGCTAGGAGAAGAGATCTTATGTGTTCTCACCAAAAAAAAAATAACTATGTGATGTGATAGATGGGTTAATTGACTTGATTGTGGGAATCATTTCACAATGTACTTATATATCAAATCATCACTTTAAATACATTACAATTTTATTTGTCAATTATGCCTCAATAAAGCTGGGGGGACTCCCCGTGGCATCCTGCACTTTCCCCATCATAGCACTCACCTCATAGATAGTCTTCATTTAACAAAAGTCTCCTGAGCATCAATCATACATCAGTCACGGTTGCAAGTGTGGCGATAGAGCATTAAACAAAACAGACTAAATTGTTAGGATTGCCTAACACTTGTTTGTGATTTTCCACAGGACTTGAAGTTCCAGATGGCAGAAACATAATATTTCCTATTGGCATCTCAATCACCAGTGCCTAGCACTGGATTTGACACGTAATAGGCTCTTAAATAAGTATTTGTTCAATAAATACTGTCGCAAGACAAAAGCGTACCATTTTAGCATATAACAGCGTACAACAAAAAACTCCCATCTTCAACTGAAATGCTTTTCTCCAGTTAAATTTTTCTGTTGTCATAAATAAACCAGTGACCACTGAAAACACCTAAGTTTTCCTTTATAGGAAAAATTCAAACACCTTTGGTATCTTATAGATTTGGGTGCTACATCAAAGAAAAAAAAGGTGCAAGGAATGTAGTTAGAGAAAACGCAGTTTGTATCTTCCATTCTTCCCCGCTTCTGAGAAATAAGACTTGCAGCAGCCAGCACACAGTTAGATAGGGATATTAAAAAACAAAACCTTTCTTTGCATACAAATTGCAGGACACCACATGGCGATGCCTTTCTATACCCAAGTCCACATGACACCATAGGCAAGTGTTAACATAGAAAATAGGCTCTGGGACCTGGATCATCCATCCATCAGGTGGATTGTAGGTGCCAATCTTCCCATGGTTGCTCCTCCCAGGGGTGAAGATGGAAACTCCCCAGAAGTCACCTAGCAAGAGTCCTGCAATGAGAGAGCCAGGTGGCATGCTTTTCTGGTAACCAGCATTCTACTTAACGCACACCAGTTAAGGTCCTTCCCTCTGAGAGCCTATTTCCAAATGCCATGTAACAAAGACAGCACAGAGCCCACATTACATACATGTCCGCTGGGCACACACGGAGGCTTACCAACACTGTCCTCATTTTTCACTTTAAATCTAGCTTTTACTTTCTATTTTTCCCTATTTATCTTCTACTGTCCTTGTTTAATGGACCCCCTGTGAGCTATTCATGGAAATTCTTAAAACTAGGAGGAAAACTGATTACTAAGATTTATGAGGTTGTGATGATTCATTCACCTCTCAAGGAAAGAAGCAATCCATCACATTTTGAAAGCCTGGACAATCAAGTTCTGCCTGTATTTATATGATATCATAAAGCTGTTTTCTTGAAGAACGACTAAGCCACCAACTTAACGATGAGGCTGGTTCGTTCTGGGCAGACATTTTGAACATGAATATTTTAGAAGCCAGTGTATTTGTCTACCACTGAGGACATTTTCAGTGGAAAAGAAACTCAACAGTGTAATTACTTTGACTCAATGTTACATAGCTTTTTAATAAATTCATTTTGGCCAATGTCCTCCCCCAAACTCTACCCTGGGCCAGCCTGGGTCTCCCTCAGGAATAAGGAAGGTGGACAGGCCTGCTGTCACCAGGAGCGTTGTCTTTTCTCAGGGTCCTTCCTCCTTCTAACCACACCTTGCTTTGGAGACGGCCCCGAACACCTCTCAAATCAAGGTGAGAGACCAGAGGTCAGCCCACCTTTCGTTCTGTTTGTAAAGCCTGAGGTCCTTTTTCTCAGAACTTCCATGCCCCTCCTGGCCCTCATAGCTGGGTTTTCTTGGCCAACTCCCCAGATTAGACGGTGGTGGGTGGTGTGGCTGCCGCCAGGGGAACAGAAAGAAGGCATAGTCTCTTCACCTCTAATTCTTAAATTTTAAGCCAAGGGTGAGGCCCACCTATCTGAGGCATTGGGGTCTACTCAGGAAGAGGCCCTGCTGGCTTCAGGTCCTCTGTCTGCCACCCCCTTCCCCTGCAATGCCAGCAGCCAGGTTTGCCCCAAGTGCAGAGCCCATGGGAAGAGGGGCAGTAGCCAGGCCCTGTTCCCTGCTCAGCTCCTCCTCAGGAACGCCAGGATGGACAGAGACGTTTACCAGAAGAATAAAGTCCTGTTTGTTCTGACACACACATACACACATACACACACACCCCACACACAGTTTTTCTTCTTTCTATGTTTAGTAGTCTTTCAGGTACAAACTTACCTGCTATTTATATCTAATACATCTTATCAAGTCTGCCTGTTTCCCAAGCTACTTGCTTATTTACTATCCATATTTAAAATACCTTGTGAATTTGGCCTCTATCTTATAAGCAACCAGTTTACTATTAATGTATAAATTTCATCCATCCTGTTCGTTTTTCTTTATTTTACAGCAGAATTGAATATTTTCAAAATACGTTTTACATAAAACACATACAGACACAGGAAACACCTATTCCACATGGTAAATGCCAACAAAAAAATATGTAGAATTAAATGGTCTATGAGTATTTGGATGAGGACTGAATTCTTATCTTGTTACAGACCTTATCCTATTTTAGAGCTACAGTTCACAGCATCTAGCCGACATCCAGTTAGTGTAGCTCTGCTGGACGGCATAATATTTGCTTCTTCAACAATCTGGGTCAATTTAATTGAATTCTGGGCAGAGCTGACAGCATAATATTCGGCTTTGAATTTTTCACAGCTTTATCAAACAGTTCCTTGGGTTTGTCTTCAGCCAAGATTTGGTTGTTTGGTTTAAAAGAATAGTTATCAAGGAAATCCTTAGCCACTACAGCAGGGATGTCAAGAAGAGGATTTCCCAGACCAAAGAGAATATTTTCACTGAGGGACATTAGAACTTCAACTTCCTGCCCCACACAACAGCACCTGCAATGCTCTGCCTCTGTATGGGCAGCAGCAGGTACCACAGCAACTGCTCAGGCATCAGTGATAGGAAGTGTGTCCGCACGCACCCTTCCTTACTGAGCATCCAGCCTGGGCTCGGTGCTATGCTAGATGTAACAGGTGCCCAGCAACCAGGGCTTCACAGAGGCTCACAGTACAGTAGAGAAACAGATAGGTGAATAAATAATTATAATAAAGTGTTAATTATGTACTAAAACCAAAGTTGAACTCTGCCCAAACTGGGAAGTTCAAAATCTGGCTACATGAAACCAAAAGCATGAGTCGTGTCCATTTCTGACTGTTGGCAATAAAGGATTGTCAGTCTTTTTAAAAGGGATGTTGTAGGAAAGCCCAAATATGAATGAAAGATGCTTTCAATACATAAAAAGAAACAGGAAGGTAGGGATAAGTATAAAACGTGGGACTACTGGTCAACATTTTCCCTTATGCTTTTTTCAAAACTTTCCAGTTGTGTGTAGTGTCCATCTCGGCCAACTCTTATAATGGAAACACTCTAAGTGAATCCCTATTAAGATGTTAATGACTTTTCATCTAAGACATCATCATACTGGAGGATTTGCACATTAATAGGCCACTCTTAGAAATACAAGCCTTAACTCACTATTATAAATTTTAGAGTATGAAGCATTATATGAGATTTATCTCTAAATCTGAATGTTCTGCCCTGATTTATTCACAGTAAAATACTTGGGCATTCCTCAGCTCCGCCCAGATGATACACTGGTCCAAGCCACATGCATTTAGGAACAAATCATTTAGTAGACTACAGTGAAAATCTAAATATTTGTTATATAGAATTCACAATTTTAAAAACAAAATGACCACTTTATGTGAAACTACTGTTATCAGAAATTATGGTAATCACGGGAAAATGACTCTAGTTATATTTTTTAATGGCCTGGACCATACTTATGTTTCCTATTTTTCCTTTTCACGAGAAAACTCAGGACTCTGATAAGGAAACTTTTAAAGAAATACCTTAATATGTTTACATCTTCACGTCCTTAACAAAGTATAACACCTGCGTGTGGCAAGATTTCAACCTTCAAATAGCAAAATCCCAGACCAGCAGCAAGCAGATACTCTGTAATTCATGCAGCTGCTGCTAAGAAAAAATTTAATAAATAAATTCAAGAGGAAACTAATGGAGTAAAAAACATCTTTTGATTTATAAAACAGAGTTTTCCAAGTACCACTCAGGTTAAAAGTTGTACTAGCAGGCGTTTCACTACCAAGGCCAAGGGTTATCTGGAAACCCCCTGCTAGTATAAAGTAGAGAGATGCTGTCTAATTTTACTCCTGGAATAGCCAAAGCCTGGCCACCATACCTGGGCTGCGCTTCTTGGAGCTGAGCCCAAGGGTAAGATGGGTGAGTCAGAGTCCTCAAAAGAGGAACTCAGAGACGACCACAGATGACCCTTAGCAAAGTCAGAATTTCAAGTCTAAATCAAGTATCAGACCAAAGGTTTGGTCATAAAGATGAAAACCCTGCACAAGACATTGGGATGGCCCTCCAAAGACCAAGGCGAGAGCTGGGAAAACGTATTGGAGGAAAAACTGAAACTGCCTGATTCGCCTCTTCACAATGTCAATAATGTCTCTGTACGGGGACAAGAAAGCGAAGATAAGGCCGACCGAAACAGAGGAAGCCCTGCTGAGCAGAAGCAGTACAGCAAGCACTTGAAGAGAAAATGTTTCCAAATTAAGATATGGGGTAGGCACCGGTGAGAAGGTTAGGAAGCTTGAAGAAATAGAGTGAAGATTAAGTTCTTCTCAATTTAGTTCAACAGATTTCATTTACCAAAGTGCCAAATAATTTTGGTTTCACTAAACTTAATCCCACACACAAAGCTTCAGTTCATTAAAATAGTAACACCTAACACTCTCTGAGGCTAATTCAGAGGGTTTCAAACCTTCAGCAAAGCCCTTTTAACAGTTTCAAGTGAACTACACATCAAAACTGCTATTGAGGCTGCCTAGCAACAAGGCTAACTGCATAACATAAACTTACCGCAAATCCTTAGTAAAGCACACCTTTATTCAAATACGAAAGTTACTCCCCAAAAAATATTTTTCAAAAAAGTATGATGTGAAAATACCATACAGGATGTCCTATAGGACTATCTTGTCTTGTTTAACACATTTATATTTGCGAAAAATCAATTTACCTCTGAAAATTGCATATTTATCGAAACTAATGCTTTAATAAACCCCTTTGTTTATTTTCTCCTATTCCCTGCATGTCACAACATGTTTTCTGATTTGTGAACTGGAGTTGATTTCTTTTCAAACCATGAAGATGTCTTTATGACATCACCCATGCGAGCACCTGCCCTGCTGGTTAGCACCATCAGCCTATGTATAGCACTGAGTTTACTGGAAGGATCTTTAAATGAGCTGAGTCAGAATGCATTCTGATGTCTGACTCGTTCTCATAAGCATAAAGACCATAGTCTTATTTATTCTGGAAAAGTATTTGCTTACTTGCTAACAAATCTACAATAAAAATGAACAAGAATATTCATGGCTAATGAATACTATATGATGAATATAATAATGAATAACATGACTATTTTTTATGTTAGAATCAGACAAATCCTAAAATCTCGTTAATTTAATTATCTCTAATATTAATAGATCATCCTACGGTAGTGATTGCGCCTTCACAAATATCAAATACATTTTAATAGCATGTTCTCCACCATGAAAACAACACTAAAATAAAAATCAAAGTTTTATTACAACTTTAAACATTGGATATTTCAACTGTGATTAGTTCTTATAAGAAAACTTGAAGATTAGGCATTTTTCCGTCCAATCTACAAGTTTTTGAGATTTAAAAATAAATTATTAATGCCCTTTTTAGTTACTGTGCTGAGCATTCATTAATATTAAATAAATACTAATTGATGAGTTTTTTCTCCTCAGTATATATTAGCATCTAATATTCTACATTTATTCTTTATCATTCACTTGAAAAAGAACGATTAACATAAGTGTATTTTATTCTTACAGCTTCAGATACCTATAAACCATTTTAGTAGAAAACTTACTGTTTTCTTTTTTTTTTTTTTAGAGTAAGCTTCAGAATTTAATGTATTGGCTTTTCTGCAGCCTGCATGTTGACCTGTGAGATTGTTCACTTACAATCATTTAATTATTTGTTTAAACCAGTATGGAAGCTTTACACTATGGTGTTTTAATTTATTGCCTCTATCTGCACTAAAGATTTATAGGATAACCTCACTCCTCCCATTCTGTCAGGACTGATAAAAGCTCTAAACAATCTATTAGGGAAAGGCAATGCTCTACACCTGAGTAATGGCCCACATTTTAGAGCCAATTTTGATATGTAGAATTCAGAAAACAAGTTGTTAATCATCTCTAGACATTTGAGAAATCCCCAGTAAGTTACAACATTTTCTACTTGGTAAACTGAATGAGACACTTATAAGACAATCACCAAAAAATTGGCTAGACTGTGAAGGGCCAATCTGACCAAGAATAGACAGACCACTTCTGGTGAAACTCTAGGGAACCGTTTTCAATCGTAACGGTGGGGAAAACAACTGAGCTCAGTGAGAAAACTGGAATTGGCACAGTGCAGAGCCATCCCATCCAGGGGTGCTTATATGAACACAGCATTAAAAGGCTATAGAATTTGAAATTGAAAAGCCAATATAATTCTCTCTACCATTCTCTAAGGTTATGACTAAACAAAGTCAGAAACACTCTTAAAGTCAAAATAAATATAAGCCTGTTTCCACTTTCAGAATAGTGGTACCATTCATTGGGAATCATCCCAACCTGGCACTTTTTTGACACATACTAAGACTGGACCACCTCAGGGCTTCCTGTAGCTGCTATTGTCTTATCTTTTAAGCTTCAAGATCAGCTACGAATTCCAAAGTGTCTGTGTCTATTCTATAGAGCGCAAGTCCTTTATGAAAATCATCCTTTTCAATCCCTCACAAGAAACAGAGTGTGTAATATTGGAAGACAGCTGTGCAATGGTTGTGAAGATCAGCAGCACAAACGGAACAAGCAACTGACTTTGTTAACCCCTTGAAAAATAGTGAGAAAGAGGATTTTTTAAATCAAGAAAGAGTCATTTTGCTTTTCTTTTCTGTCACTGTCGTGTTTCTTCCTGCAATATCCCTGGATAATATGATTTAAGGATTGTGAAGTCAGTGGAAGCAGGGTATTATAATATGTAACAGAGAGGGCTCTTGAGTAAGATGGTTTAGATTTAAATCCTGCCTTCACCACTTTTTTCTGTAAGCTTCTGAGCAAATGTATGCGCAAGATCCTTTTCTGTAGAATGGAGATAAATAATAGCACTAACTCATAAGTTAGAAACTTGGGAGAGGTCACATAAACTTCTTGGCACAGTGGCTGGCACAGAGTGCTCCAAAAAAGGGTGGTCGTGATTACTTCTAACAACACTTCACACACATAGATGCTCCGTACATGCTGACTGGATGGGCAAAAGGATGAATTCTTGAAATAAAAGGCAACAGTTTGGCACCTGCAGGCAAATAATTCAACTGGTGTAGATATAAGTCTCCTGTTCAACCTGTTCACCATCATTTATCCGTCTGGAACGACTATTAATACCAGAAATGTGGAAGTAGAAAAACACCAGCCCAGTAGGCCAATGCATGAGAACCGGGATAATCAGGCAGGTCAATTCTTTCGATTCCAGGTCTAATTTGCTAAAACTTTCAATTCACATAGTCTTTTGAAAGGTCATCCCATAGAAATTCCTCCACTCCTAGGAGTTTACTCTTAGCCTCTTAGTGTTAGAGATCTAAAACCTACAAATCTATCAGGCTGATAATAATGATATATGTTTCATTTTCATCACAAAGCACTGGCAGGTAGCTACTATTATCTCCATTTTATAGATTAAGAAACCGAGAGTCAGGGAGTTTTGATAACTTGTCCCAATCACATACCTAGCAAGTAGTAGAGCCAGGACTCAAATTCAGGTTTTACTCCACTTTGGGTGTGATTTGACCATCACTTCAACAAAAAAACATGTTCAATACCTGCTATGTGTCAGGCACTGTTCAGTTATGATGGATACAAAAGCAAATAATATGCAATGATTCCCCTCAAAATATTTATGATTTGATATGAAAAACAGAGAAGTACACTCAAAATCCGTCTGCCATGATCTAAGTAGCTTATGAAAAATGTGGGCTCCTGGGTCCTAAGTCAGAGCTATGAGTCGGTAAGTCTGGCTTATAGGCCAGGAATCTGCACGTTTAACAAGGCTCCCTGGGGTAATTCTCTCAGGTCATACCTGGAGAAAGTTTACAATAAAGGTAGGTCTTAGAACAGAAAGGAAGATTTCCCAGGAAGATGTATTCTAAACCGGGTTTTGAAGGACCAGTGGGAGTTCCCTAAGCAGAAAGAGGGGGAATAAGGAGACAACCTTCCAGATAGAAAAACAGAACTGACCAAACTTTTGAAAGATGAAACTCATTTGGAAAAATTTCACAGTTAAATATAACTAAATTAAAAGGGAATAGAGGGGAAAGGATTTAGAGGAAATAACTCGAGAGGTAGACAGGGCCCAGATCCCTAGAGGCCGTGTGAGCTAGGAGGCCCAGAGGCAGAGAACATCCAGAAGGCCAGGGCAGCCCCAGGAGGACTTTAAGTAAAGGAGAAAGCGGCAGGCCCAGGGGTTGCTTCCCCGCCCCCGCCCCCGCCGACGCCTCAGCGTCCCAGGTTGCGCTATACAGAGAACTGTAGGAGTCCATTCTTGAATAATTAGATTTCCCTTGGAATGGCTATTTTCAGTTAAAATGTATCTCTAAGGAGGATTTATGCCAAGCCAGTAGCAGGCTTCAACATACAAAACACATACTTTAAGGTGAAATGGTGCATCTTCAAACTACATTTAAGTCAATACAAGTTACAAAACTAGTGAAAGTGTAGCAAAGGCGAGACCCAATTAGTAGCTCTTAATCATCCGTGCCTTGCCTTACCAAATCTGAAATTCTTTCCCCTCAGGTATGCTGAGCAAGTGTAAAATCATTATGCCAAAGACCTTGTCCTGCTTCGAGGCCTCCTCGATCTAAACAGCTGTCGATGTTCCCCAGGTTCCAAGTATTAAGAACCGGCCTCATATACGTGCGTCTTCTCCATTTCAGTCATGGGGAATGACCTCTGAGCTCCATCGTCTTTAGTTTGAAGAAAGTGGATATAATGGAATGAGCATATCCAGATGGATAGGAAAAATGACACAAAAACATGCAAACTTGTAATGTGGCATAGTTGTTGATGGTTAGAGAAAGACAGCAGGCCGACCTTGCAAGTCAAAGAGATGGAGTGGCTCCATTCAAGCAATCTGTGATGCAAAGCGGCAGCAACGTGCAGATTCTGCAGCCGAGGTTAGACTGTTCTGTAAGCTGGCCAGCGGACTTCCAACACACCCCCACCGCCACCAGGAGAGGCTCCGATAGGAGAGACTCCAGGAAGCAGAAGAAATCACCTCACGGCTGGCTGCTCCTGTGTCTCATGGTGTTTCTCAGTGGGACACTAACTGGCTTTTTTTTCTCCTGGACAATTCTTTCTTTTGCAAGGCTTTCCAATTTACTCTAAGCTGTTTGTCATTGCTGACCCCTGCATACTAAATGCCAAAAGTGACCTCCAGTCATTACAGCAACCCAAAGACCCCTCTCACATTTCTAAACTCTCCCTAATAAGGATGGTATCCCTCTGTGGAGAATCACTGTGTAGAACTTTAAATCTCCAGAGAGAAACTTCGAAGCCAGGGAAGTTCCACATTGCCGTTTTGTAGATGGAAAAAGTGAAATCCATTCCAGACTTGATCAAGTATGGACAGGCCTAGAACCCAGTTTTCATGACTTTTAGGTAAACACTTATCCCTAAATGTTGGTGCTGCCAAACTTGAAAAAGGGTCTCTACCCCTCCACCGACATTTCTCATTTATGCCATCTAAAAACTCTCTCTTGACCACAAGGCAAATGCAAATCTCCGGCAACTTCTCTTTTTGGCAATATATGTTGGCCTACTCTTTTCTCAGACTTAAAGTACTGGCTGGTACTGAAGCCAATAGGCAAAATCTAGGCTTCAAGCTAAGGGAAAACCCTGGGCATCCTCAGATGGAAAGTGCAGTCAAGAATAGTGGGAAAATAAGTAAATATGCATTTAGACTTATTCTCATGAAATTTCAGAATACCAAGGATAAAATGAGAAGTTAAAAGCTTCCAGTAAAGTGAAAAAAGTGAATTTCTTCAAAGGAATAATAATCAGATTGACATCATAATTCTTACAATTCTGGTAATTCTCATCAGAAACATTGGATTCTAGAACCAAAAGTACCAGTAAACACTACCTAGTAGGTACAGAAACAAAATGTTCAACGTTCTGGGAGAAAAAAATTTTGAAACTAGAATTCTCTATCACTCAAATGAGAAGATAAAAATAAAATGCTTTTTTATATATATACCTGAAATTAAAATCTTTACCTGCTGCCCACACAAAAAAAACTTACTCCAAGATGTGTTCCACCAAAAAAAAATTAAAAATCCATGAAAGATCTTGGTTCATATTATAATGGAATTAACCCAGGAGTTCAATAAAACGAAATCTAAATCCTGGCATGCCAGCCATGATGCACACCTAAGAATACACTGGCCACTGCGTCAAGGATATTAGAGGGGTCAGTGTGGGGAAGCCACTCCTGGGGGTGCAGGGAGGGTGGCCCTCTGGCTGTGGCCTCTTGTTCACAAAGGGCCCCCCATTCCACCACCAAAGCAGGTTATACACACGGTCACGGAGTTGTACTGATGAACTTATAAGGTTGAACTCGTGAAATTTTTGACTGTTTGAGCTTCCCTCACAGAAAACTTAAATAATAGCAGTTAAATAATATAGGGGTTTATTTTTTTCTCATGAAATAAAAAATCCTGAGGTTGGCAGCCCCTGACAGTTGGCCAATGCAGCAAGCAGCTCAAGGGGGTCTAGGCTGAGAACTCTGAGACTGTCTAGTCTCCCCTCATGGTCATGCCTAGCTCTTCATGCAGCATTTCAGGCAAGAAGAAGGGGAAGGGGAGAGCCAAAGGGAAGATGCTAGCTGGGCTTGCCTTCCCTTTAAGGAACTGTGCCCAAATTCCCTCCAAATGACTTCCACTTAAATCTCATTGAGCAGGCCTCTGTCTCAAGTCCACCTTGTCTGCAACAGAAGCTAGAAAATGTAGTTTTTAACTGAGTGTAGTGTCATGGCAAGAGAATTATAGTTCTACTTGTAAGGAAAATATAATATTGTGTAGGTAATCCAACTTGGGTACTTATTCATCTTTTTATAATAGACAATTTTTTAGAGCGGCGTTAGGTTTACAGAAAAATTGAGCAGAAAGTACAGAATTCTATATACCCTTTCCCTGTAACACACACTATGTGTCCCCCGTTAACATCTTACATTACTGTGGTACACTTGTTATGACTGATGAACTAATACTGATAGGCTATTATTTACTAAAGTCCATAGTTTACATTAAGTTTCACTCTTTGTGTTCTATGGTTCTATAGGTTTTGACAAATGCATAATATATATCTGTTACATTTTTTTAAATATATCAGGGCCCTCAAAAAAACAGAAGTGACCCAGGATTTTCTTGACCTCAATTAGATGCTGCTTAGAAGACAATCTTCAAAAAGGAAGTACTTAGCTAACATTCGACAAAGGAGCCAAGAGCATACGATGGAGAAAGGAGAGTCTCTTCCATAAATGGTGTTGGGAAAACTGGACAGCCACATGCAAAAGAATGAAAGTAGACCATTCCCTTACACCATGCACAAAAATCAACTCAAAATGGATTAAAGACTTGAATGTAAGACCGGAAACCATGAGACTTCTAGAAGAAAACATAGGCAGTACGCTCTATGTTTACATTAAGTTTCACTCTTTGTGTTCTATGGTTCTATAGGTTTTGACAAATGCATAATATATATCTGTCACATTGTTTTTTTAATATATCAGGGCCCTCAAAAAGACAGAAGTGACCCAGGATTTTCTTGACCTCAATTAGATGCTGCTTAGAAGACCATCTTCAAAAAGGAAGTACTTTTATTTTAACAAACAATATGATAAGTAAGTTGGACAACCTTTGTGTCATAATGAAAAAAGAATGACAAATAAAATTTCCAGGAAAAACACGTCTCCTGGGCTTTGCAGACTCCTCCTCCGTGGTGGGGAGCAGGTCAGGAGAAGGACCAGAAGAGCAAGGTCAAGGCATGGGGCCTCTTGCTCAGGACTATAGAGGTACCATCTGCAGAAATGGTCTAGCACCTTTCTTTATAATATGGGGATTTCCACTACCAAAAGCCCTCAGCTTTACGCAATCCATCCAAATGCAACACCATGCATGTCTCGGTGATGTTTTAGCAAGATCCCTCTGGTTGCCACGTGGAGAATGGATAGGTGAGAAGAAAGCAGAACACAGAAAGACCAAGTGGGAGGCCACCTGGGTAGTTCAGATAAGAAATGCTAATATTGTAAACAATCTTTATGATTTTCAATGCTTAGATCAAGGGTTGGCAAACATTTTCTGTAAAGGGCCAGACAGTAGATATTTTAGCAAATATATGTCTCTCTTGCAACTATTCAACTCTGCCATTGTAGCACAAAAGCAGCCATAGACTGTACCTAAAGGAATGAGTGTGGTTGTGTTTCAGTAAAACTTTATTTGTGGACACTGCAATTGGATTTTTGTAAATTTTTCATGTGTCTTAAAAGATTATTTTTTTGATTTTTTTTAATCTTCTAAAAATGTAAAAAAACATTCTTAGCTCACAGGCTATGCAAAAACAGGCAGTAAGCCAAATTTGGCCCATGGGCTATAGTTTGCTGACCTCTTACTTAGAAAAAAGGTAGAGACAAAGCATGAAAGACTTAACCATAATTGCAGAATCAAAAGTAACCTTTATAAACTTTTACATAAAATTAGTTTCATCATAGTACTAACAGAAATCAAAAAGTTAAGAAGAGGTGGAAGTGAGGGTGGTCAAGAAACTTTTACTCACGACTTCATAATTATGCAGCATTTGAAATTTTTTCTAATCTAAGAATAATTATAGTTAGTACTTACTGAGTGTTTTTTAATCCACAGGACATAGCTATAAAATCATTGAACAGTGAATGACTTCAGCATGAGGAGATTTGCTGAACTGAGTGTGATCAAATGTTACAGAGCACTTGTCAGGAACTTGGGAGCTCTGGGCTGACTAAAATGACCAGGGAAGACCTCCAGGAGGAGTCAGCAAGGGTCAGGAAGGATCCCAAGACATAGATAGATAGCAGATACTAATAAGAAGTGCATTCCAATGCTGCAATGAGCACGGGAGGGCAATATCTCTTCAAGACCCTCATTTCATTTTCTTCAGATAAATTCCAATTCTTTTGGGATTGCTGCCTCATATGGTATTTCTGATTTTTAATTTTTTGAGGAACCTCCATACTGTTTTCCATAGTGGCTGCACCAATTTATATTCCCAGCAACAGTGCACAAGGGTTCCCTTTTCTCCACATCCTAGCTAACACTTGTTATCTCTTGTCTTTTGGATAATAGTCATTCTAACCGATGTGAGGTGATATCTCATTGTGGTTTTGAATGGATAAGGAGTATTGTTCAGCCATGAGAAAGAAGGAAATCCGGACATTTGGGATGGATATGGATGGGTCTTAGGGGCATTTTGATAAGTGAAATAAGTCAGACAAAGAAAGACAAATACTGCATGATCTCACTTATATTTGGGATCTAACAAAAGCCAGATTCACAGAAACAAGGACTAGAATGGTGGTTGCCAGTGCCTGGGGGTGGGGGAAATGGGGAGAAGTTGCTCAAAGGGTACAAACTTCCAGTTAGAAGATGAATGGGTTCTGGAGAGCTAATGTATGGCATGGTGATTATAGTTAACAATACTGTTTTTTATGCTTGAAAGTTGCTAAGAGATTAGATCTTAAATGCTCTCACTACCAAAAAGAAATAGTCATTATGTGACATAACTAATGCTACTGTGGTAATCATTTTGCAATATTTAAGTGTATCAAATGAATACATTGTACACCTTAAGCTTGCACAATATATCAATTATATCTCAATAAACCTGGGAGGGTGGTGAGGAGAACATTCCATGCCACAGGAATGACATAAGCAGCAGGGGACAGTTAATCAGCCTTAATAGGGGAAGAGAAAAAGTTAGAATAGCAGTTCTCAGCCTATGGGCCTGGGACCCGGGGCTAAACAGTTGTTGACAGAGGACTGTAAATGTAGATGAGGCTCCTGAGCAGAAAGTACACAATTGGATTTTTGTAAATTTTTCAGGCTCCTGGCAGATAGACTAAATAGTACCCCATACATAAATAATATGACTATTTTTCAAATGTATTAAGTTCTATTGTGATTAAGTAAATTCATATATATTTAAAAGTACTATTAAATTCATCTACAGTATCTTATTTTATATTTTCTCAATTGTGCAACTTTTAAAATATAACTCTTCTATATTGAGAAGTGCACAGTTTTTTTAACTGTTAAAATGAGAGTCTTATATTTGAAAACTGGAAGTACTGTATTAATAAGTATTGGAGGTTCCCTTCTCTGACTACAGAGTTTTAAACTAAAAGATGAGGGAGCCAGGGTGTATGGGACGGCCCAGACACACCACAGAAAGTTAAAAACATTCTTCTAAGTAATATCTAGATTAAAGTGAAAATCAAATACAACATTTCAGAAAAACATACAAGAAAGTTACATATTAAAATCTCTAAACTTATAGAACAATTTACAGCCCCTTCCAGGGAAGACAGATTATCAAAGTTAATTTAAAAATAAATAGAAAAACTGGATGGCTTTTTGAAGATAGACAATATTTAAAAAGTTGACAAGTTGCCACATTCCGAAGGGGCTCTCCCTTCAAATAAGAGGTAATTTCTGTTGTATTCGAAATCTTCCAGAGAATTGAAAAAGACAGGCAGTTTTCCATCTAATTTTTCAAAACTAGCATAATCCAAATACCAAAACTGGACGAGAACAAATAAAGAAAGAAAATCATAGACCAATATGACTTGTGAATACAAATGCAAATATACAGTACTTTAAGCATTAATAAATTAAATTCAATCTTCTATTAAATAATAATACACAATGACTAAGTAGGGCTTATTCCAAGATGTTTTAATATTAGAAAAAATCTACATGAATAGATTAAAGGAGAAAAACCCATAGAGAGATGACAAAAAAATTTGATAAATTTCACCTCACTTTTGTAATGGAGGAATTACATCTTAATGCTAATTGAGAAAATACAGGATAAGATACTATAAATGAATTCAATAACAGTTTTAAGTGAGTTTGACTTTCCTTAATCATAACAGCTAATTTGACAACAGGTGGCAGGCAGAAGCCTTTAGCAAACTACATAGTGAAACATTAGAAGAGTTGCTACTAATTTCAAGAGTAAAATAAGAAGTTCAGTGTACCCCAGGTTGTGCAGGAGTAAAAAACTGCCCCAAATTCTCAGTTCCTTATGACAACATAGATTTATTGCTCACACTTCGTGACAATCACTTATCAAATCTGGCTTTGTCCCATATCGTATTTTTGACGTCAACAACTCTGCTTCCTTGTTCTTTGTCATACAAATACCCGACACGTGCACAAGGATATTTGTATGAAGATGTTCACTGAAGCATTGTTAATAATAGAAACTTTGGAAACAACTTAAAATTTATCACTAGGAGGATAGTTTTTAAAATTATGGTAAATCCCTACTATGACTCAAGGGAGTTTATCTTTATGAATTGAAGAGATCTGTGAATGCATAAGAAAAAGTTCTGGAATGATACACAGAGAGCAATAGAAGTCATATCTAGGCAGATTGTAGAATTGGGAGAGGGTGACAGAGATGTTCTCTTTTCTTATTTTATCCTTCAGTATTGCTAAAACTTGTACAATAAGCACATATTATTTTCTTATTTTTATTAATTGCAGTAACATTGGATTATAACAATATACAGCTTTCAGATGTACATCATAACATATTTTGAATTCTGTGTGCATTACATCATGTTCACCACCCAAAAACTAATTATAGTCCATCCCCCCACATGTGAGCCTAATCACCCCTTTTGCCCTCCCCGCTTCCCCCTATGGTAACCACCAATCCAATCTCCATTGCTATGTGTTTGTTTGTCATTGTTTCTATCTTCTACTTATGAGTGAGATCATATGGTATTTGACTTTCTCCGTCTGACTTATTTCATTCAGCATAATACCCTTAAGGACCATCCATGTTATCACAAATGGCGGGATTTCATCATTTCTTATGGCTGAGTAGTATTCCATTGTGTATATATAGCACATCTTCTTTATCCATTTGTGCCTTCATGGGCACCTAGTTTGCTTCCAAGTCTTGGCTATTATGTGTGTTTGCAAAGCATATATCAGATAAGAGGTTAATATCCGAAATATACAAAGAACTCATACATCTCAACAATAAAAAAAGTACAACCCAGTTAAAAAAGGGGCAAAAGATCTGAACAGAGATTTCTCCAAAGAAGATATACAGATGGTCAACAGGCATATGAAAAGATGCTCAACATCATTAGCTATCAGGGAAATGCAAATCAAAACTACAATGAGGTATCACCTCACTCTGGTCAGAATGGCTATAATTAACAAGAGAGGAAACAACAAATGTTGGAGAGGATGTGGGGAGAAGGGAAGCCTCGTACACTGCTGGTGGGAGTGCAAACGGTGCAGCCACTATGGAAAGCAGTATGGAGTATCCTCAGAAAATTAAGATAGATCTACCATATGATCCAGCTATCCCACTGTTGGGTATTTATCCAAAGAACTTGAAAACGCAAAGGCATAGAGATATATGCACCCCCATGTTCATTGCAGCATATATTATATTTTTATTTGAAATAAAAAATAACAATTTGGGCCAGCCCAGTGGCACAGTGGTTAAAAGTTCACCCATTCCAATTCAGCGGCCCTGGGTTCGCCGGTTTGGATCCCAAATGCAGACCTGCTCACCATTTGTCAAGCCATGCTGTGGCAGGCATCCCACATATAAAGTGGAGGAAGATGGGCACAGATGTTAGCTCAGGGCCAGTCTTCCTCAGCAAAAAGAGGAGGCTTGGGGGCAGATGTTAGCTCAGGGCTAATCTTCCTCAGAAACAAAAAAGTAACAATTTAAAATGCTCTATATCCTTGTATTTTCTTGTGTTCTTAATTCGAGGTCTACTTCTATATAATTCACTCTGCTTTATCAAGTTCTGATGTTTCTAAGACATTCTATTTTGTGTGTTTTTCTGCTACATTGTTACATAAAAGTTTAAAATAATAACATTTTTATAGATTATATCCTTTATCATTATATTATAACCGTCATTATCCCACTTACTTCTTTGAAACTTGAATTCTACTTTTTAGAAATTTCTAGAGTCATTCCTGCTTTCATTTTGTTTGCATTTACTGAGTGTGCCTTGACTCTCACTTCATTTGTACCCTTTCCTAGTTACTTTGGTGTGTTTCTCCTGGATATTACAGAGCTTGATTTAAAAAGTGTAACTGAAACCAGAAAGTTTGAAGATTTAATGAAAGAATGAAGTATTGTTCAAATAGGTTCTTCGAGAGGGTAGATGCTTAGCTAGCCATTATGCCTTATTAGACAGATAAGAAAAGTTTAGTGAAATTTTCCATACTTGTTATCCTAAAATTTGAAATAAATGTATATATATTATTTAACTCATCATTATAAAGTTGAATTTCTATGTCAGCCTGTTTGCTCACAAAGGAAAGGAGTTTTCCTAATACGTAAGGGTTTTAATAGTTCCAAGAACGGTTGATTTGTAGCCTTGACACAAGACAGGATTCTATAGGAAACCACTTATTTAAACTGTTCATGGTAGAAAATTGTGTGTGTTCTATCATGTGGTAAACCACAGTTGTCAAGGGAGGTTAATTTTAACTACCAATTTATATCTCACTATGATCTCACCAAACTAGTGCTAATTAACTCTCCTTCTTTAAGGGACTGTGCAGGTTTTCTGAAAATAAAACATAGTTAAAAATATTTCCTTCTTGTATAAATTACTTTAAAATAGAACTCAAGTGATTCTAACGGATTAAAACACTAAGTCAAACCTTGAGTTGCCATGTCAGTAAGACTAGTATGATGAAAGGAATAACATAATCAGAATACCTTGTGGGTTATTTTCAGAGAAATTGCAAAGCATGAAGGATGGAAATGAGAAAAAAAAATACACAAGCAGATCTAGGCCTCTTTCACATCGAGGCTCACGTCCGCTGCCGGGATAGCTGAGCTGGGAGAAGTTCAAGTGCTGTCTACCATACTCTACCAAAAATCTTTGGCCCCCACCAAATGGAGGCCTTGTTACCATGTCTGAGTCTGTCTCTAAGAGCAAGATAAAATGGTGAATTAATTCTCCCTCAGGGACCTGGTACTGGAAGACGGTGGAATACAGTGGTGACACGTGTCACCTGTGCCCTCCTGAGCTTACAGTGTAATATACTTGCCTATTATTCAGCTCTGCGCTGTCCAATATGGTACCATTAGCCAAATGTAACCATTTACATTTAAAATTAAACAAAATTTACAATTCAGTTTATCAGTCGTGCTAGCCATATTTAAAGTGCTAAATAGTCAAATGTGTATAGTGGCTACCTTACTGGACAGTGCAAATAGAGAACACTTCCATCATTGCAGAAAGTTCTTCTGGGAGGCACTGCTCTAGATGTTTGGTACTTATGACTTGGACTGGATTTTGAAAAGGACAGGTCATTCTATATGGTGACAAAAGCAGTGACATGATGAAAGGACCCTGGTTCCTGAATGAACTGAATCACCCATAAGACTGGACAGTCACCTTGGATTCTTATGTGGAAGAGAAATAACCTCTCTATTCCTTGAGCCACTGTATTTTGGGGTCTCATTTTGCAGCAAATTTAAAGCTAAATTTTATCTAAGTTCCCATCAGCCTGCTTATTCATATGTCTTTTCATTCCTCTTACCTTAATTAAGGCAATCTCTGCCCTCATATCTGCCCACCCCAGCATCCCAAAGGATAGTTATCAGTGAAAGTAACTGACACTATGGTGTTAATGAGTGCATTCCGATGGCTGGCATGTATTGTGTTAACCTCTCTCAGAATAATTTGATTATAAAAGAGATCCCAGAAAGAGGGGTAGGAAGGAATTTCTGATGGAGAAATTTTAAACATTAGCAGTGAATCAGTGGGAGGGACATGTTGGGGTCTGAAGCTTTCTTATCATTTCTCCATACACACATGGATGACTCCTCTCTATATAAAGGCAGCATCCAAATTTAGGATTTAGAACAGACATTTTTCCGAAGAAAATATGCAAATGGCCAACAGGTACATGAAAATGTGCTCAACATCACTAAGCATAAGGGAAATGCAAATCAAAACTGCATTGAGATATCCCCTCATACTTGTTAAAATAGCTGCCATGAAAAAGACAAGGGATAACAAATGCTGGTGAGGATGTGGAGAAAAGGGAACCCTGGTATACTGCTGGTGGGATTGTAAATTGGTGCAGCCACTGTAGAAAACAGTATGGAGGTTCTTCAAACAATTAAAAATAGAACTACGATATGACCCAGCAACTCCACTTCTGGAAATATATCCAAAGGAAATGAAATCACTATCTCAAAAAGTTATATGCACCCCCCACGTTCATAGCGGCATTATTTAAAATAGTTGTAAATAATGTTTTTTCCATCAACATTGTCCATCAATGGATGAAGAAGTTGTGGTGTATATATATAAGGGAATACTATTCAGCCATAAAAAAAGAAATTCTGCTATTTGCAACAATATGAGGGCATCATACTAAGTGAAACGAACCAAAAGGAGAAAGAAATACTGTATGATCTCACCTATATGTAGAATCTAAAAAAAACTCACTGAAAAAGAGATCAGATTTGTGGTCACCAGAGACAGAGGGTGGGGGGAGGTGGAATTGATGAAGGTGGTCAAAAGGTACAAACTTTCAACTATAAGATAAATAAGTATTAGGGATGTAATGTACAACACGATAACTACAGTTAACACTGCTGTATGGTATACTTGAAAGTTGTTAAGAGAGTAGATCCTAAGTGTTTCCATCATATGGGAAAAATTTTTTCTTTTTTTTGTATCTATATGAGGTGATGAATGTTAACTAAACTTACCATGGTAATCATTTCACAATGTATGTAAGTCAATTCATTATTCTGTACACCTTAAACTTATGCAGTGTTATAAGTCAATTATATCTCAATAAAACTGGGGGGGAATTCAGAATTTTCTCTTTTTAAGAAGAAGATTAGCCCTGAGCTAACATCTGCTGCCAATCCTCCTCTTTTTGCTGAGGAAGACTGGCCCTGAGCTAACATCCGCCCATCTTCCTCTACTTTATATGTGGAATGCCTGCCACAGCATGGCTTGCCAAGCGGTGCCATGTCCGCACGTGGGATCTGAACTGGCGAACCCCAGGCTGCCAAAGCATAACGTGAGAACTTAACCACTGCGCCATCAGGTTGGCCCCAAAAATTCAGAATTTAATTTACAAGGAAATTTATTTACAAGGAAAAAAGAAAGGAAGAGAAAAATCCTTTTCTGTGCTCTTTGCAAATTCTCAGAGATTTAATACCAAAGAGGGTAATCCAACTCCTCTCGAACATCACCATTCCATGGCTAGAGAGGAGGCCATGTTACATTTATACCCTTGTTAGATCTACACAGAAATTTGGCTCATGCAGGAATTTCAGTACTCTAAGAAGCACAATACCTTGCCTGCAAGAATCGTTCAACAAATATTTGTTTGGACAGTCTTCAAGAAGAGCCTGTAATCCTTGAATTAGTCCAGGCTGCCTGTAATCTCTTTTGTTCTGAGTCAAGATGGTCTCACTAACCATCATTTTTCTCTGCCAGCATCTGCCCACCCAAGGTCATAGCTTTTCTCCATCTTTATGACCACATTAGCTTGTACAAAATGAAGAGAAGCCTCCTCTCCTCGGTGTTATACTTACATAAGGTGGAGGGGTCCACATAACAGGGTTGTTGGCTCCTCTCCACTGACTCATACACCTTGTTACTGAATCACTCTGGTTATATCAGCCAGATCTTATGGGACAGCTCTCCCACAGGGAATTGGCCATCCCTTCCTGCAATGTGACTTCTACTGCGGAGCTCTCATGTTCATCTACCAGCACCCACCCTTGGACCCATCCAATTTGTCTCTTATGGATGTGGATTGAGTTTTATTTTTCCCCAGGAGGTTCCTCAGACCCAATGTAAGTTTTACATTGATTGTATCTTATAATAGCTATTGCCTAGTTGTGATGTAGCTGTACCTACACAAACTTGGTCAGAGCTGTTCGTATTGTCGTCACCTCAGTTAACTGATGTGTATTGTCATATAAACATATTGGATTGAATTGCCATTTAAAATGTCTTTAGGAAGATTATACTAAGATTTAGCATTGATATGAAAAGCTGCTGTGTACAAAGAAAGAAATGGAAACACAAATGGGACATAAATTTGGTCTTAGGAAAGCAAAAATTTGTCATTGGAAGAATGACTGGAATTTCATATTTTCTTGCAAAAATAGTAACCAAATATTTGGTAAGAACTGAGAAAGAAAGATACCCACAAATAAAGGAATTTATGTTACATTTTGTTACAGAGATACATGGAAAAGAACTGACAGTTACACCTACGCAATGTATACAAAGGCAGGAGAAATTGCCAAAACCATCAGAATGGATGAAGGAAGTCTGAAAGCAGTGAGAAATCTGATGTGAGTGATTTGTGCATCCAGTGGGACTAGCATTAAGGCATCGAACACAATTTTGTCAACATTCCCTTCTGACTTTGAATGGGAACTACTTAACTTCCAACACAAGTGATGTAACTGAGAAAAATACGAATCGGATTTAGTCAGATAGAAAATCCTGGCATTCTTTGACATGCTTTAAAATTATATTATCAATGCCATGAAATCAGGAAATCAAAATCATGAGTTTGGGTAACAAAAAGTGGCTTATCACTGGGATTTTACGCAAAATTACCAATGACCAAAAGTTTGGCTCCATATTTAACGGTAAACCACAAAAATCTAAGAGTAAGATTTCCCCCCAATATGTATTACTTTCCTTCAAAAAAGATGCCCGACTGTTGAACAGATGAAGGACTAGAGGCTACCTTCCATCAGAGAGGCCCAGAAGCACTAGGTGACGCATCAAGTGTGTTAGTTCCTGATGCTTTTGAGACACGTGTCTAAACAATTCTATGAAGAACAACAAAATGCTAGCATTGATCCCACAGAAAATCTCAGAGAAAATAGTAGAGCATTCTTTTAAGAAATGTTGTATGATCAAAACTCTTGATGACATGGAGAATGATACTACAGAGAGAAACACAGGCATTGATGGATCTGAGTCAAAAGTCATTTAGAAAAGTCAGACCATAAACCAAAAGTTTTAGGAATACGTTAATCAACCCATTGCATTTATATTTTCCCTCTTAAAGGAAAGAGTGATGCATGACTTTTTAAAAACTATGTTAAATAAGTCTAAAAGAGCTCTTCAATATCTTTAGGTATCAAATAAATTTTTAAAAATCAGACAGAAGCATTGTGCCATGGTTTAATTTGAAGCGTCTTATCTTTCTTAGTATATAAGATAATGGTGCATCTTACAATCAGTGGCACCTTCAATTTGATGAAATTTAATGTACTTTTTGGCTCATTGCTTTTCTAGTTAGCTGTAACAATTTAGACAGCTATAAGTACGTATAATAAGGATAGCCATTTCAGTGGTGAAAACTAAACTCCAAATTCTCGATCCTAACTTTGCTAAGACCATCCACCTTCTCCAGGAATTGTGGGTGCATACTCTCAAAAGGTGGCCATTCTCCTTCAGCATCATACCATGGGGTTCTGCTTAAGGAATCAGGAAGGATGGAAATACATGGTGACAAAATAATGAAACAGCCGCAAATACACTGAAAGAATTGACAATTTTCCTACATTCAACAAGCATTTTGGAGGATATTTACTGTGTTCTAGATATTACAC